>NC_042976.1:23268729-23568729 GCF_901001165.1 Salmo trutta | reverse complement strand
TCTCTCCTCTCTCCTCTCTACCATCAGACCCTCTCTCCTCTCTCCCTCTCTACCATCAGACCCTCTCTCCTCTCTCCCGCTCTACCATCAGACCCTCTCTCCTCTCTACCATCAGACCCTCTCTCCTCTCTCCCTCTCTACCATCAGACCCTCTCTCCTCTCTACCATCAGACCCTCTCTCCTCTCTCCCTCTCTACCATCAGACCCTCTCTCCTCTCTCCCTCTCTACCATCAGAACCTCTCTCCTCTCTACCATCAGACCCTCTCTCCTCTCTACCATCAGGCCCTCTCTCCCTCTCTACCATCAGACCCTCTCTCCACTCTCTTCTCTATGATCAGACCCTCTCTCCTCTCTCCTCTCTCCCATCAGACCCTCTCTCCTCTCTCCCATCAGACCCTCTCTCCTCTCTCCCTCTCTACCATCAGACCCTCTCTCCTCTCTCCCTCTCTACCATCAGACCCTCTCTCCTCTCTAACATCAGACCCTCTCTCCTCTCTCCCGCTCTACCATCAGACCCTCTCTCCTCTCTCCCTCTCTACCATCAGACCCTCTCTCCTCTCTACCATCAGACCCTCTCTCCTCTCTCCCTCTCTACCATCAGACCCTCTCTCCTCTCTCCCTCTCTACCATCAGAACCTCTCTCCTCTCTACCATCAGACCCTCTCTCCTCTCTACCATCAGGCCCTCTCTCCTCTCTCCCTCTCTACCATCAGACCCTCTCTCCACTCTCCTCTCTATGATCAGACCCTCTCTCCTCTCTCCTCTCTCCCATCAGACCCTCTCTCCTCTCTACCATCAGACCCTCTCTCCTCTCTCCTCTACCATCAGACCCTCTCTCCTCTACCATCAGACCCTCTCTCCTCTCTCTACCATCAGACCCTCTCTCCTCTCTACCATCAGACCATCTCTCCTCTCTCCCTCTCTACCATCAGACCCTCTCTCCTCTCTACCATCAGACCCTCTCTCCTCTTTCCCTCTCTACCATCAGACCCTCTCTCCTCTCTACCATCAGACCCTCTCTCCTCTCTCCTCTCTACCATCAGACCCTCTCTCCTCTCTCCTCTCTACCATCAGACCCTCTCTCCTCTCTACCATCAGACCCTCTCTCCTCTCTACCATCAGACCCTCTCTCCTCTCTCCCTCTCTACCATCAGACCCTCTCTCCTCTCTCCCCTCTCTACCATCAGACCCTCTCTCCTCTCTCCCTCTCTACCATCAGACCCTCTCTCCTCTCTACCATCAGACCCTCTCTCCTCTTTCCCTCTCTACCATCAGACCCTCTCTCCTCTCTACCATCAGACCCTCTCTCCTCTCTCCTCTCTACCATCAGACCCTCTCTCCTCTCTCCTCTCTACCATCAGACCCTCTCTCCTCTCTACCATCAGACCCTCTCTCCTCTCTCTACCATCAGACCCTCTCTCCTCTCTCTACCATCAGACCCTCTCTCCTCTCTCCCTCTCTACCATCAGACCCTCTCTCCTCTCTCCCTCTCTACCATCAGACCCTCTCTCCTCTCTACCACCAGACCCTCTCTCTTCTACCATCAGACCCTCTCTCCTCTCTACCACCAGACCCTCTCTCTTCTACCATCAGACCCTCTCTCCTCTCTACCATCAGACCCTCTCTCCTCTCTCCCTCTCTACCACCAGACCCTCTCTCCTCTCTCCCTCTCTACTATCAGCTTTCTTTTCAGCACCATGGAGTGAATCCTTACCACTGCTACACCTGGCTATCAGGAGAGCCTTTTCTGGCAGCGAAACAGTTCATTCAGCCTCATTTACTTTCTTTTTAAAAGAATAGCTGATATGGCTGACTTGCTTAAACAAATGTGGTTCCTGCTGACAATTGAGCAGTACAAACTATAGCATAAGGGAACGATGAGAGGATAAGAGGCAATCCGTAATTTCGATAAAGACATTAATAAGCGAGCTAGGGTGGACGTAGTCAATATAACTATTTGTTCAGCACCTTTGAAATGTACAGAGACAGAATTCAGAACATGGGCCATTCTTACAGTATTCTCCATGTACACCAAGTCAGAACCGTAGGATAAATAAAGGGGGCATATAAGCAGACAATGAAAGCTCTTAAAATATTTAATGATTACATTTCTCTAAAACAGGCTATATGCAACATGTGCACCACCCAGGCAGAATAGTAGACTAAGTTATAAGGGGGAAAGGGACCAAATTATTAGGGTGAAGCACATGGGCTACTAACAGCTTACTACACAACATAAACTTAGTATTAATTTCTTAGCTACCGTATAAATATCTCCCTGGCATATTACATCATTATGCAGTAGCATACAATACATTTTTGGACTCACCTTCTTCTGTGCTCACTTGAAATGGAAGGTGTGGCAGTGGTCCTTCTTGTGGACAAATTTTGTCATCAAACTTTGTCATCAAAGTCTGGCATTCTCTGCATTTATGTTGCTTTCAAGACAACTTGGAACTCGGGAAAAAACAAGGTTGAATCCTGACGTCAGTGATCTTCAGGTCGGAGCTCAAGAAAGAAGCCTGAGTACTTGGAGTTCCGAGTTGGATGACCGTTCAAAACGTTATTTTCCCAGTCGTCGCTAGTTTTTTTCAGTTCCCAGTTGTCTTGAGCTCACTGAAGTCTGAGATATCCCAGTTCTGAGTTCCCAGTTGTCTTGAGCTCACTGAAGTCTGAGATTTCCCAGTTCTGAGTTCCCAGTTGTTTTGAGCTCACTGAAGTCTGAGATTTCCCAGTTCTGAGTTCCCAGTTGTTTTGAGCTCACTGAAGTCTGAGATTTCCCAGTTCTGAGTTCCCAGTTGTTTTGAACGCGGCAGAAGTCATGCTGGATTGACAGCATGGCCAATGTATTCAACCTCTGACCTATGGTGTTGAATGTTTATCCTTTTAAGCTTAGAAAAGAGACCTGTAAACCCAGACTTGGACCACACACCCTCTCCACTGAATAGCAGGCTAGTGATTGCTTTTGTTAGGCTAACATCTTTTAGAGTAAATAACTCACGGACACTAGACAAGCTTAACCAAGTTTAATTCTTCCCAAAGGGTCATTACAGCTGTAATTCAGACAAAAACATTTCACACAAGCACTGATATTTAACCCTTTTTCCTAGGCTGAGTCTCCTCCTCCACATCCGAACAGCCAATGCATCTCTGTTGCTAGACAGAACCTTAGTGATATCTGTTCTTCCTCACTTCATCTGACCTGACCTCTACCCCAAAGTGCTCACTCCTCCCCAACTCAAGGCTGTCATGGTTATTGATACCAGACTGTGTGTCTCTTCTCCTCCCAGAGGATCTCTGATGGCTAACAATAACATACCCTGACATAATGTAAACGTAATACATTACCCTCTCTCCCTCAGTGACATTGTTAGTTTCTAAGATCTCCACCCGTCTCTCCTTATCAATGCCTGCCACATGTAATCACTTCCCTGCACTCAACACATTCCAAGCTTAGTTGCACCCACTATATACCTTCCTCCTACAACCCTTAACTTCTGGTGTAGACCCTCAACCTTAGCCCTCCATCAGTGACATGAAAAGGTAACATTCCATATTCTAAGAACCCAACACTTTGCAAAGCTTTCAGTTAGCCACTGATTCCTTCCAAACCACTCATTGTTGAATTTGCAATTTCCAACTTGTATAATGTTTGTGTCCGATACGTTTTATTTATAATTTTTCTTCATATGACAAGGATTGAAAACTATTTGCCAGTAGATTGGCAACTTGATTCATGATGATGACTGCTTGCTAGCTAAGATTTTGAAAGTATGATCTTGACATTATCAAAGCAACTGTAGATATAACATGATTTGACAATTTTATCTGTGGCCAATGACATTGAGCCTCCCTGGTTAGGCACTTCTAATGTAAATCTATGGCAGCACGCAAGGGGCTTGAATTTTCGAGCTCTCCCTATAGATTTTGTGGTGATGTAGTGTCCCCATGAGTGACACTGAGCCAATCACGGTGCAACCAGAGAACATTACCAACCCCAACGCTCCGTATTTTACGCTGGCTGCCCCAACACCACAGAAAGCACTGAGCTAGGCTGAAACACCTGCATTTTGGAGCTGCCTTAAGAAAGCAAAAAAGAGACCATGTTTGTATGCGGCTTTATTACCCCAATGATTGGTCGCCACTGGCCAGGGTAGCCCACGAGCGGTCTTTCAATCACCCGTGAGTGAATGCACTTTTCAGATCAGAGCGTGGGTAGGTCAGCAATGGGGAGTTCCTGCTTCCTACAAGAGCACAAAACCTGTAGGCTACATTTCAAGCAGTCTTTGAAAAGCCAGTCAGGTAAAAAGCTTGTCTTAATTAAATGGGCAGTGTTGAATTTTGAGACAGGCTTGAATATGCAAATAAGCCAATAAGCAGAGGGGTAGCCTACATTATCTAATTCTCTGTATGGTAATAATAATACATTTTATTTTGTAAAGTGGTTTCTTGCATCATACAGCACAATGCAAAGCAATTTACAGTCACCTATTTGGCCCATGGTGTTACAGACCCAAGTAAAAAATAATTCATTAATGTCAAGCCCTTCATCATGTAAAAACATTTTTAAAAGTCTCATGCAATGTAGGCCTGCGTTAACACCACATATATGCTAACGTAGGCTATATCATAGAAATGAAAAGCTATTTCCATTTGCTCCACTGGTTTTGTTGGTAGGCCTACATTATGCTCAAATAGCTGTACAGGGTACAGCCTCAGTGTTCACTGTAAACGTGTGCCAGAAGTTGCACAACATTCTCACAACGTTCAAGTTTCCGCTCAGTGCCCCAACAAATTAGAAGGAACATTACTTAGACTGTGTTTACACAGGCAGCCCAATTCTGATCTTTTCTTTTTTACTAATTGGTCTTTAGACCAATCAGATCAGCTCTTTTGCCCATAATTGTGCAAAGGATCAGAATTGACTGCCTGTGTAAATATAGCTCTCACCCATCTCATTCTATACAACAGTGTCTAGCCTGAAGTAAACCCAAGCCCCTTGTCCTAGAGACATTTATTGTGTTAGCCTCCTGGAATCCATAGCGGTGGAACTGCCACGTCTGTTTGCGATATAACAACAAACTCCGTTTTTTCCCCTCGGACATCATTGGACGTGCGATAGAACAGCAGACTGTAGTACTTCTCTCCTACTTTCAGAAACAAAAACAATAACAACAATAACTAGGGCGACCAGTGGCACTATTTCACCAAATGCAGATTCCAGCTTTAAATTAGATGTATTACAACTTTGCTTACATGGCCCTCATGCAGAAAACAACAAAATATGATATTATATGTATTTGATACAGGTGGTAATATAAGAAGCTAAGGACGGAGACACCTTCACTTCCTGTCACAAATTTGATATTGGGTAAAGTGTATTAACTGGATCGACTCCCAACCTCACAGCACTCAGCCTAATGCATTACTGGCCCATTAGAATCTTCCCACTGGGCAGAAACTGGTAGAATCAATGTTGTTTTCACGTGATTTCAACAACAACAAAAACATTTGATGGCGTTGAATCAACGTAGAAAAATGATTGGATTTCACTCAACTTTGAATCTAAATACAATGACGTGGTGACATTTGTTATTGATTTCAGGTTGAATTCAAGTTAGATGACAACTCAACCAAATGTAAATCAAAACTAGATGTAGAAATGATGTCGGTACCCAGTGGGTTGTCTCTGAGTTATCCCACTCTCTCTCTCGTTCTGTCTGTCTGTCTGGCTTTTTAGGGGCAGCAGAACAGACAGGAGGCCAGACACACCTCCAGCTGACACTAGGGACCCCAGAGCTGTTCCCCGAAAGGGAGATCATAGCCACAGACAGATCTGTAGACGTACAGGTCTATCTATGGCTACGGTATGTTCTAATCATTGACTAATTCTGATGCTTGTTCTCTTCTTCTGCAGTTTGAGGGCAGGAAGTACTGCGAGCACGACTTCCAGATGCTGTTTGCTCCCTGCTGCCACCAGTGTGGTGAGTACAGGAACTGCACCTACACAGTAGAATTATTAACACTGGTGGTGTTGTCTGAAGCTTAAGGTCATATTTGGTCTCTTTTAACCCTGCTTCCCTCACCTTCAGCCCTAGACACAACTGGGTAGACTTCTATCGCTAATTGCTTTCTTTAGTTATTTCTCTCTATATTAACAGGTGGATATGTGTGTGCACCTGTTATATTCTATCTCCTCCTCCCAGGGGAGTTTATCATTGGTCGTGTGATCAAGGCGATGAACAACAGCTGGCACCCTGACTGTTTCTGCTGTGACCTCTGCCAGGCCGTGCTGGCTGACGTGGGCTTCGTTAAGAACGCCGGCAGGTCAGTCCAGAGACTTGGACTAGATCACTGATCAGCCATTACTGATTTAACACCATGGGATAGGGGACAGCAACTTTTCCGCTGCATAGCTTTTATAAAGCAAGGAGAAATCCCACACACTGTTAACACCCTCCTGTAGTTTAATGTAGCAACATTATTTCAGCCTCTGGGTCAGGCTGAGCTCTCTTTACCAACATGTATATCACTCTCTATCTCTCTCCTTCAGACACCTGTGTCGCCCGTGTCATAACCGTGAGAAAGCCCGTGGTCTGGGGAAGTACATCTGTCAGAAGTGCCACGCCATCATCGAGGAGCAGCCGCTGCTGTTCAAGAACGACCCCTACCACCCGGACCACTTCAACTGCAACAACTGCGGGTACTCATGCTAGCAATCTAAAAACAACTCTACAAACCCTATATACAAGTACTACTCAACCAAAACACAATATTTATACAACCTGCATTCAACCTAAACCCAAACACTGCTAAATCACCACACAAACTTCACACACCCTCTACATAAACCTAGTGGTATGAATACAACCCCTGCCAAATCTTTACTCAACTTCTACACAACCTGTATACAACCTATACATGTACTGTAGCCTACAGTTCAGATGGGCCTTCGCTTCAGCAAACAAAGGAAAGGAGGGGTGCTCAACAACAATGACAAAAATTATGAGAAGGGCTTACCAAGAAAAACTTCCAAAAATACTAATTTGTGGTAGAAAGGAGTTGGAGCACTCAACAAAAAAAGCAGAGATTGATATATTTTAGCTCACCTTAGTCCATTGATCAGGATGGAACACGTGACTGACATTTCTACTTCAAGCTGACGTCTTCCTCGGAGTGACCTGACCATTGCACTTAGCTCCAATTTATAGCCTAGTTGCCCATTGAGACACAACAATGTAAGAAAATAATAATGATGATATGTTTCAAGGTAAATGGCAAATTATAACACAAAATAATACTAATAATAGTATTATTATTATTACAAGACCGCAGGGCCAGACGGATTACCAGGACGTGTACTGCGAGCATGCGCTGACCAACTGGCAAGTGTCTTCACTGACATTTTCAACCTCTCCCTGCTCGAGTCTGTAATACCAACATGTTTTAAGCAGACCACCATAGTGCCTGTGCCCAAGAACACTAAGGTAACCTGCCTAAATGACTACGGACCTGTAGCACTCATGTCTGTAGCCATGAAGTGCTTTGAAAGGCTGGTCATAGCTCACATCAACACCATTATCCCAGAAACCCTAGACCCACTCCAATTTGCATACCGCCCTAACAGATCCACAGATGATGCAATCTCTATTGCACTCCACACTGCCCTTTCCTACCTGGACAAAAGGAACACCTACGTGAGAATGCTGTTCATTGACTACAGCTCAGCGTTCAACACCATAGTGCCCGCAAAGCTCATCACTAAGCTAAGGACCCTGGGACTAAACACCTCCCTCTGCAACTGGATCCTGGACTTCCTGACGGGCCGCCCCCAGGTGGTAAGGGTAGGTAACAACACATCCGCCACGCTGATCCTCAACACGGAGGCCCCTCAGGGGTGCGTACTCAGTCCCCTCCTGTACTCCCTGTTCACTCATGACTGCACGGCCAGGCACGACTCCAACACCATCATAAAGTTTGCAGATGACAAAACAGTGGTAGGCCTGATCACCGACAATGACGAAACAGCCTATAGGGAGGAGGTCAGAGACCTGGCCGTGTGGTGCCAGGACAACAACCTCTCCCTCAACGTGATCAAGACAAAGGAGATGATCCCTGGACTACAGTAAAAAGAGGACCGAGCCCGCCCCCATTCTCATTGACGGGGCTGTAGTGGAACAGGTTGAGAGCTTCAAGTTCCTTGGTGTCCATATCACCAACAAACTAACATGGTCCAAGCACACCAAGACAGTCGTGAAGAGGGCACGGCAAAACCTATTCCCCCTCAGGAGACTGTAAAGATTTGGCATGGGTCCTCAGATCCTCAAAAGGTTTTACAGCTGCACCATCGAGAGCATCCTGACTGGTTGCATCCCTGCCTGGTATGGCAACTGCTCGGCCACCAACCGCAAGGCACTACAGAGGGTAGTGCGTATGGCCCAGTACATCACTGGGACCAAGCTTCCTGCCATCCAGGATCTCTACACAAGGCGGTGTCAGATGAAGACCCTCAAAATTGTCAAAGACTCCAGCCACCCTAGTCATAGACTGTTCTCTCTGCTACCGCACGGCAAGCGGTACCAGAGCGCCAAGTCTAGGTCCAAAAGGCTTCTAAACAGCTTCTACCCCTAAGCCATAAGACTCCAGAACATCTAATCAAATGGCTACCCAGACTATTTGCATTGCCCCCCTTTTACACCGCTGCTACTCTCTGTTATTATCTATGTATATTCACTTTAATAACTCTACCTACATGTACATATTACCTCAATTACCTCAACTAACCGGTGCCCCCACACATTGACTCTGTACCGGTACCCCCTGTATATAGCCTCGCTATTGTTATTTTACTGCTGCTCTTTAATTATTTTTTACTTCTATTTCTTAGTCGTAATCTTATTTTTTTAAACTGCATTGTTGGTTAGGGCTTGTAAGTAAGCATTTCACTGTAAGGTCTACACCTCTTGTATTTGGCACATGTGACTAATACAGTTTGATCTGATAATAAAAATAGTGTGTCTCGTTAATCAATAGGCCAGTTCAATATAGATGATATTTGGGTGTCTGTAAATCCAGAGATACAGAGACCCCAAAAAATCAAGGCAACAACATTATAGAAACGATGACAGTGAAAAATCATCTTAGACCCTTAGGATCCACAGTGTCTGAGTACTGCCAGAATGCCTCTGTTTTAGTTTACGTACAATGTCACCTCCTCTTGGTGAAATGTGGAAGTGTTTATGGCTACAAAGAGCAGGAAGGTGAGCCATGGTTAGCTTCTATGCAGTGTCGCGCAATAGCATAGTCTGTGTTTTTATTAGGAATATAGCAGCCTTATGCCTTGATCACACCGAGAGTATTATTAAAGTTGCAGTGCCTTCTGTGTGGTGCATACCTTGGATATATCGAACGTATGTGTCAAACTGTATGAGTAGACGTCTTGACAGAAATAGTAGCAAAGTGAATGTTGAACTTTTGTTGCACACATATACAGATGATGCTGCTTACTATTTTGCACAAAGACACTATCGGTGCGGCGTAACACCTCGATCTGACCAACAGCATTTTTGCGTTTTGGTACAACAGAAATACATTTTTACATTAATATCCAATGTAACACTGTTTGCCTTGCAACCTTGAGTTGCAGATGCAGCGCAGTGCTTTCTGTGTGGTGCATGTGTTGGATTTATCCAATGTATGCATCAAATTGTATGCTAGACTTGACAGATTGTATGAAAAGGTGAATGTTGAACTTTTGTTGCACATATATCCAGTAACAATTTTGTATTAATGAAACAAGTTTGACGACAGAATTTATTACGCTGCATTGATGCAATGATGCTGATCAAGGTGTAATGTTCTGCGATGAGGAGTTTAAATTCTTGTTTAGTTTGACCAACATAAGCAGCCCCGCAGATGCATTTCAGCATGTACAGTTGAAGTCGGAGGTTTACATACACTTAGGTTGGAGTCATTAAAACTCATTTTTCAACCACTCCACAAATGTCTTGTTAACAAACTATAGCTTTGACAAGTCGGTTAGGACATCTACTTTGTGCATGACACAAGCAATTTTTCCAACACTTGTTAACAGACAGATTATTTCACTTATAATTCACTGTATCACAATTCCAGTGGGTCAGAAGTGTACATACACTAAGTTGACTGTGCCTTTAAACAGCTTGGAAAATTCCTGAAAATGATGTCATGGCTTTAGAAGCTTCTGATAGGCTAATTGACATCACTTGAGTCAATTGGATGTGTACCTGTGGATGTATTTCAAGGCCTACCTTCAAACTCAGTGCCTCTTTGCTTGACATCATGGGAAAATCAGAAGAAATCAGCCAAGACCTCAGAAAAAATTGTAGACCTCCACAAGTCTGGTTCATCCTTGGGAGCAATTTCCAAACGCCTGAAGGTACCGCGTTCATCTGTACAAACAATAGTATGCAAGTATAACCACCATGCAGCCGTCATACCACTCAGGAAGGAGACGTGTTCTGTCTCCTAGAGATGAATGTACTTTGGTGCAAAAAGTGCAAATCAATCCCAGAACAACAGCAAAGGACCATGTGAAGATGCTGGAGGAAACCAGTAAAAAAGTATCTATATCCACAGTAAAACGAGTCCTATATCGACATAACCTGAAAGGCCGCTCAGCAAGGAAGAAGCCACTACTCCAAAACCACCATAAAAAATACAGACTATGGTTTGCAACTGCACATGGGGACAAAGATTGTACTTTTTGGAGAAATGTTCTCTGGTCTGATGAAACAAAAATAGAACTGTTTGGCCATAATGACCATTGTTATGTTAGGAGGAAAAAGGGGGAGGCTTGCAAGCCGAAGAACACGATCCCAACTGTGAAGCACAGGGCTGGCAGCATCATGTAGTGGGGGTGCTTTGCTGCAGGAGGGCCTCGTGCACTTCACAAAATAGATGGCATCATGAGGCAGGAAAATTAAGTGGATATATTGAAGCAACATCTCAAGACCTCAGGAAGTTAAAGCTTGGTCGCAAATGGGTCTTCCAAATAGACAATGACCCCAAGCATACTTCCAAAGTTGTAGCAAAATGGCTTAAGGACAACAAAGTCAAGGTATTGGAGTGGCCATCACAAAGCCCTGACCTCAATCCTATAGAAAAGTTGTGGGCAGAACTGAAAAAGTGTGTGCGAGCAAGGAGGCCTACAAATCTGACTCAGTTACACCAGCTCTGTCAGGAGAAATGGGCCAAAATTCACCCAACTTATTGTGGGTGTAACAGGTGTCTTCAAGAATGGACCAAGGCGCAGAGGGAATGTGGATACTCATAGTTTTAATCAACTCAAGTAAGGCATCCACAGGAAAAACAATAAACAAGACAGCAACAGTTTTGCAGGCTATCAAACGCAGTGCAAAAACAACTACCCACAACCCCAAAGAAAAACACACTACTATATAGGACTCCCAATCAAAGGCAACTCAACACACCTGCCTTCAATTGGTAGTCCTAATCACCAACACAACACTTAACACACAAAAACCTGCCACGTCCTGACCAAAACGAATACAATTGCTCCCTCTGCTGGTCAGGACGTGACAGTACCCCCCCCTCCTCAAGGTGCAGACCCCGGAATGCACCTTACAAAAAAACACACAAAATAAATCCCCAATACCCCAACAAAACCCATAAACAATAACCCCTAAACAATAAGGGAGGGAAGGGAGGGTGGCTGCCGTCAACGACGGCACTGTGCTACACCCTCCCTCCCCAACCCACCTCTCCTGGAGGTGGCTCAGGTGCAGGACGTGGACCTCACTCCACCTTCGGCGTCGCCCACTTCGGTGGCGCCGATAGCTGCGCTGGGCAGGCGGGCCACTCGGGCTGACCCTGGCAGACGGACCACTCTGGCTGGGCCGGAGGACAGGCGGGCCACTCGGGCTGGGCCGGAGGACAGGCGGGCTACTCGGGCTGGGCCGGAGGACAGGCGGGCCACTCGGGCTGGGCCGGAGGACAGGCGGGGAACCCTGGCAGATCCGGGCAGGCGGGCCACTCTGGCAGACCCGGGCAGTCGGGACACTCTGGCAGACCCGGGCAGTCGGGACACTCTGGCAGACCCGGGCAGTCGGGACACTCTGGCTGACCCGGACAGACGGGACACTCTGGCTGACCCGGACAGACGGGCCACTCTGGCTGATCCGGACAGACGGGCCGCTCTGGCGGCTCCTGACTGGCGGGCCGCTCTGGCGGCTCCTGACTGGCGGGCGGCTCTGGCGGCTCCTGACTGGCGGGCGGCTCTGGCGGCTCCTGGCTGGCGGGCGGCTCTGGCGACTCCTGACTGGCGGGCGGCTCTGGCGACTTCTGACTGGCGGGCGGCTCTGGCGACTTCTGACTGGCGGGCGGCTCTGGCGACTATTGACTGGCGGGCGGCTCTGGCGGCTCCTGACTGGCGGACGGCTCTGGCGGCTCCTGACTGGCGGGCGGCTCTGGCGACTTCTGACTGGCGGGCGGCTCTGGCGACTTCTGACTGGCGGGCGGCTCTGGCGACTTCTGACTGGCGGGCGGCTCTGGCGACTCTTGACTGGCGGGCGGCTCTGGCGACTCCTGACTGGCGGGAGGCTCTGGCGGCTCCTGACTGGCGAGGCTGGGCTGACACACTAGACGCCTGATGCGTGGGGCTGGTACTGGACGTGCCAGCCTGGAGACACGCACCTCAGGGCTAGTGCGGGGAGCTGGCCTGGGGCTCCATTCCTGCCCCGCAAAACTGCCCTTGTGCCCCCCCAACAAAAAATTATTGGGGCTGCCTCTCGAGTTTACTTAACTCTTCCATAGCCCTGGAAACGCTCATCCTTAACTCCGCCCACGTCCATCCTTCTTCCTCGTTCGTCCGCTGCTTGGTCCTTTGGTGGTGGGTAGTTCTGTAACAGGTGTCTTCAAGAATGGACCAAGGCGCAGCAGGAATGTGGATACTCATAGTTTTAATCAACTCAAGTAAGGCATCCACAGGAAAAACAATAAACAAGACAGCAACAGTTTTGCAGGCTATCAAACGCAGTGCAAAAACAACTACCCACAACCCCAAAGGAAAACACACACACTACTACATAGGACTCCCAATCAAAGGCAACTCAACACACCTGCCTTCAATTGGGAGTCCTAATCACCAACACAACTCTTAACACACAAAAACCTGCCACGTCCTGACCAAAACTAATACAATTGCTCCCTCTGCTGGTCAGGACGTGACAGTGGGAAGCTTGTGGAAGGCTACCCAAAACATTTGACCCAAGTTAAACAATTTAAAGGCAATGCTACCGAATACTAATTGAGTGTATGTAAACTTCTGACCCACTGGGAATGTGATGAAAGAAATAAAAGCTTAAATAAATCATTCTCTCTACTATTATTCTGACATTTCACATTCTTTAAAATAAAGTGGTGATCCTAAGTGACCTAAGACAGGGACATTTTTACACGGATTAAATGTCAGGAATTGTGAAAAACTGAGGTTAAATGTATTTGGTTAACCTGTTCTGAGGTGGTAAAAAAACGTTAGTATCAGTCGTGTTGTCACAATGTACGTATCTTTACAGCAATAACCATTTTCTTTCCAAACAATGTTTTCCTGCGATTGTATTTAGAAATATTGCGATATGCCTGGCTGGGCCTGTAGGCTACTACTTACAGTCGCAACCTAACAATCATGTAGGCCTATTTGCTGCACACTGCCTTTCCTTCCAACTGCAGGCAATGCTCCCGATCCTCTGTGGCCAAATCATGCTTTAGTAGCCTAAATGAATGAATGATTTTATTTATTTCTGTATAGACAGGAGTAGGCTAATTAAGCTAACGTCAAGTGTAACCAAGATGCTTTCGGTGTCGCGTCTATTGATTATCTTAAGCACATCCTTGTTATCTCCTAAAAATGTTGCCAATGCTGGCACAAATGTAGAGATAAAGAAATCAACATACTGAGATAGGGGTTCAATGGGGCTATGTTACCTGACACTAGATAGGGGTTCAATGGGGCTATGTGACCTGACACTAGATAGGGGTTCAATGGGGCTATGTTACCTGACACTAGATAGGGGTTCAATGGGGCTATGTTACCAGACACTAGAGGACATAACGGACGTTTTGTTCCATACTTGTATGTATTTTCGGTAAGCCATAATAAACTAGACAGGCTGGGTGCAGCGTAATGAGAAAGTCCTCTATTATCAAATCCTCTGAAAGAGCGTTATCAATTCAACTTTATCCTTTTTTATTCTGTCTGTGGGGTTGCAACGGAGAGGGACATACCTTTTTTTTTACATGTATGCACTCACTACTGAAAGTCGCTCTGAATGAGAGAGTCTGCTAAATGACATAAATGTAAACTTAGTGTCAGAGTTGACCCTCCCTTATCAGCAATTTCTATCACAATATCTGGATTGTCTGTAAGTTCCTTTAAAGCATTTTGTTCATCATTACTGAGATTAGCTGCCTTGTTTAGGAGTATTGCGGGGCAGTTTAGCAAAATTTGCCATTCTAAACATGGCTGCTATTCCTAATAAAAACACAGACTATGCTATTGCGCGACACTGCATAGAAGCCAACCATGGCTCACCTTCCTGCTCTTTGTAGCCATAAACACAACCACATTTCCCCAAGAGGAGGTGACATTGTACGTAAACTAAAACAGAGGCATTCTGGCAGTACTCAGACACTGTGGATCCTAAGGGTCTTTTCACATCATCCTAAGATGATTTTTCACTGTCATCGTTTGTTGTTTGTCATGTTGTTGCCTTGATTTTTTGGGGTCTCTGTATCTCTGGATTTACAGATACCCAAATATCATATATATTGAACTGGCCTATTGATTAACGAGACACACTATTTCTGTTATTATTAGTATTATTTTGTGTTATAATTTGCCATTTAGCTTGAAACATATCATCATTATTATTTTCTTACATTGTTGTGTCTCAGTGGGCCACTAGGCTATAAATTGGAGTTAAATGCAATGGTCAGGTCACTCTGAGGTGATGTCAGCTTGATGTCAAAACATCAGTCACTTGTTTTCATCCTGTACAATGGATTAGTGAGCTAAAATAAATACATCTCTGCTTTTTTTGTTGAGTGCTCCAAGTCCTTTCTACCTCAAATGAATCCTTTTGGAAGTTTTTCTTGGTAAGCCCTTCTCATGTACTATAGCCTGTCAGTGGTAGACACTGAAATTCTGAAATACAATCAAATCAAGTCAAATCAAAGTGTATTTGTAACGTGCGCTGAACACAACAGGTGCTCTAACCAATAGTGCAACAAAGGTATTAGGTGCACAATAGGTAGGTAAATAAATAAAAACAACAGTAAAAAGACAGTGAAAAACATTAGCGAGGCTATATACAGTAGCGAGGCTATAAAAGTAGCGAGGCTACATACAGACACCGGTTAGTCAGGCTGATTGAGGTAGTATGTACGTGTAGTTATGGTTTCTCCACAGAGCTGCTATAGGCAGGGTATGTTTTCTGTAGCAGGATAGGACTTCTCAAGGTTGGGTTTAGTAGAGTTTACCACTGTACAAGTCAGCCAAAGGAGAGAAGAGAGGGAGGAGGAGGAAGAGAGTTGGGAGAGAGGGACTGATGATAGAAGAATGATTTAGATGACAGTTAAAAGCAGTTGAGAGGCACCTCCAACCTAACCAAACCTTTCCCGTAAGACTGCCTGTCCTTAAATAAACCTACAGTTGTCAGCTTGTCCTTGAGGTAGAAGTTGTGATGGTGAATATTCATTCAGGAAGTCTGCAGACGACTAATTCCTCTATGCAACACCGCCACTTGGTTTGTGTTGTGAATTCAGAACACAATAACCACCACCCCACTAACAGCTGTTGTTGATGCTCATAAGGTTTGTCCCTCCTCTCCCCCTGTAGTAAGGAACTGACAGCTGATGCCAGGGAGCTGAAGGGAGAGCTGTACTGCCTGCCCTGCCATGACAAGATGGGCGTTCCCATATGTGGAGCCTGCAGGAGACCCATCGAGGGCCGCGTGGTCAATGCCATGGGCAAGCAGTGGCACGTCGAGGTAGTTAAATAAAGTTTAAATAAAAAAATATTTTAAAAAAATCAAATGAAATGATGACATCACTCTTACAATATGGACCTGTTCAGGAGGTTGCAATGTTATGGTATTATGGTATTTTGTAGCCATGAGGTGATTACTACAATATTATTATTATTATTATTATTATTATTATTATGATCTTTGGTAAGTACTGCTTTGTCTGTCTTTGTCGCTGAACAACTATTATTTCCTATTATACAACAGCTGGTTTGGAATTCCCATTGTTAGAGTTAGTTGTATCATTCCTGAGAACATCACAGTAGAAATGTATTCAAGGGAGTTTGTGTATGGTTCTGTTTCTACCCTGCTTTCATTTCATCTCTGTGGCCGTGTCTGGACTATCTCAGAATGGAGGATATCCTTCCTCTTTCTTTCCCTCTGACATTCCCCCGTTCATATATCTGCTGCCTTCTTTCCTCTCTACTTTTCTCCTCTTCCCCCCTCCTGTAGCACCATGTATGTGCTCTGTGTGAGCGTCCGTTTCATGGCTCCCCGTATTACGAGCGTGAGGACCACACCTACTGTGAAAAACACTTTAACATGGTGAGGGGTTAGTTAGGGTGACTGATGGGAGACCCTTCCTGGCTGCATTCTGTCCTGCTCTCTGTCTGGTCTGTGCTGCATTCTGCCCCCGGGGGGACCTCCCAGACAAACCAGGCTCCTGTGTCTGTCTGTCTGTAGAGGTGAGTGCTTCCACAGGGGGCACTCCTACCCTGCTGCTGCCCTCTGAACCCACTAATCTCAGATGGGACGGGACTGGTCTGGTTTGACTCCTAATAGGTCTGAATTAAACTAGACTGATATGGATTAAACTGACCTGTGCTGCTCTGTCTGTACTAACCTGTTGTGTGGGGCCATGTTGTGTGTGTTTGCAGCATTTTGTGTGTGCTAAGTGTGAGAAGCCCTTCCTGGGCCATCGCCACTACGAACGCAAAGGACTGGCCTACTGTGAGACTCACTACAACCAGGTAATGTAGGAGAAGGCTGCACACACAGCCCAAGGTCTCTACTTAGTAACTCAATCCAATCCAGGCACTGTATTTTATTTATCTTTAAGCAAGCCTTTAAGTGATTGCATCTTGCTGTATATAATTTGAATGTGACCTCCAGTCTTGGCTAGTTTTATGGGACCATCTAGTGGTGGAAGTACAAATGTAGCAATGCAACAAATGAAGACTGTGAAGTGAATTGCATTGCTCTTGTCTTGAAGAATACAGTAAAGAGTAAAGACATTGTAATATGTAAAGGGAATTGCGTGCCTGGCTATTGACTTTCTCCTCTCCTACAGCTCTTTGGAGATGTCTGCTACCACTGCAACCGTGTCATTGAGGGTGATGGTAAGATATTATCACCAAACATCATATATAGTCAAACAAATATTGAATGGAATATGTCATATTCGTTTTATAAACTACATGTAGCCTGGAAACCAGACTGTCTCTGCTTTCGCCATGTTGTCATTGTCTTGTCAGGTACACAGGCTAATGTATTTGACGTGTTTGTGTTGTGTGTTCCAGTGGTTTCAGCCCTGAACAAGGCATGGTGTGTCAACTGCTTCGCCTGTTCCACCTGCAACACCAAGCTCACCCTCAAGTAAGTCTGACTGAGTTAACACAGCAACACCATCCTGTGTGCTGACACATTGAAATGAGGTTAGACTCTCTTTGGGACTGTAGATTTCAATTCAATTGAAACCTTTCTTTCTGCTCTGTGCCCACCTGAAGCAATATCTCTGTCCTCTTCTGTCTCTCATATGTCTCTACTGCTCTACCTGTTCCACTGCACCTGTGACTACCTGATCTATTTCCCAGCTTTTCCATCTGCCTGTGTCATCCCTTTCTCTCTGTCCCTCTCTTTCACTTGTCCCTGTTTGTCTGTCCATATCCTCCCCTCTCCTCTTTCTTCCTCACTTCCTCCTCCTCCTCTTTCCTGGTCGTACCAGGGATAAGTTTGTAGAGGTGGATCTGAAGCCTGTGTGTAGACACTGCTACGAGCGCCTGCCAGACGACATGAAGCGGCGTCTTGCCAAGCGAGAAAAAGAAAAGAAGAAGAAAATGCCCATGTGTCTGTAAACCTCTCTCCTTCCTTACTCCTCACTTCCACTTTCCATTCATTGGTTAGTTTTCATCTCCTTTCCCTCTCCTTTTCTTGTGTTGTGCTTTCACTATCTATCTTTCATCCGTCCACCCTGACTAGTCAGTTAAAAAAGGGTTTTAGACACAGAGATCAAATATCTGTTAAACATAAACTATGAACCATGCATTTTTTATCACCTCACATTCAACATCATTGTACTTTATCAGTTTTAGAGTATGAGCAATCAACGGAAGTAGAGATTAGACACAGATCATAAATAATGATTAATAACCGGTACAGATAGATAATTGGCCTAAGCTGTTATTTGCATCAGTACCGGTGTTTCCCACCAATGTTGACCATATTTAGGATCTCCGCAGGAAATGGTTACTCCATATGGCCATTCCTCAACCAGACACACTTAGGGGATTAACAAAATAATTCAGCTCTGTAATAATGCTGCAATAATCAGACTGGAAGTCCTTTTCTCTCTGATCAGATGGTTGAGGCTAGAGGCATGTACAGTACGGTAGTGTGTAATTTGTCAGAGTGTAAAGAGAAGTCTTTGTTCACCAGATCCTGGTTTGTTTATGGGTAAAACACCAATTGTTTCCTGCCTCTGTGTACTGGCTGGACTGGATGTCTGATTTTTAAAGGCCTTAATGGGGAAGAGAGGAAGCAGATGGGTGAGAGAGGGAGCAGAAGTGGGAGAGAGGGAGCAGGAAGGGGAGAGAGGGAGCAGGAGTGGAAGAGAGGGAGCAGGAGGGGGAGAGAGGGAGAGAGGGAGCAGGAGGGGGGGGAGGGAGCAGGAGGGGGAGAGAGGGAGCAGGAGGGGGAGAGAGGGAGCAGGAGGGGGAGAGAGGGAGCAGGAAGGGGAGAGAGGGAGCAGGAGTGGAAGAGAGGGAGCAGGAGGGGGAGAGAGGGAGCAGGACGGGGAGAGAGGGAGCAGGAGGGGGAGAGAGGGAGCAGGAGGGGGAGAGAGGGAGCAGGACGGGGAGAGAGGGAGCAGGAGGGGGAGAGAGAGAGAAGGACAGGGAGAGAGGGAGCAGGAGTGGAAGAGAGGGAGCAGGAGGGGGAGAGAGAGAGCAGGAGGGGGAGAGAGGGAGCAGGACGGGGAGAGAGGGAGCAGGACGGGGAGAGAGGGAGCAGGTGGGGGAGAGAGAGAGAAGGACGGGGAGAGAGGGAGTAGGTGTGGAAGAGAGGGAGCAGGAGAGGGAGAGAGAGAGCAGGACGGGGAGAGAGGGAGCAGGATGAGGAGAGAGGGAGCAGGAGGGGAGAGAGGGAGCAGGAGGGGAGAGAGGGAGCAGGAGGGAGCAGGAGTGGAAGAGAGGGAGCAGGCGGGGGAGAGAGAGAGCAGGACGGGGAGAGAGGGAGCAGGTGGGGGAGAGAGGGAGCAGGAGGGGGAGAGAGGGAGCAGGACGGGGAGAGAGAGAGCAGGACGGGGAGAGAGGGAGCAGGAGGGGGAGAGAGGGAGCAGGAGGGGGAGAGAGGGAGCAGGAGGGGGAGAGAGGGAGCAGGAGGGGGAGAGAGAGAGAAGGACGGGGAGAGAGGGAGCAGGAGTGGAAGAGAGGGAGCAGGAGGGGGAGAGAGGGAGCAGGAGTAGAAGAGAGGGAGCAGGAGGGGGAGAGAGAGAGCAGGACGGGGAGAGAGGTAGCAGGAGGGGGAGAGAGGGAGCAGGACGGGGAGAGAGGGAGCAGCAGGGGGAGAGAGAGAGAAGGACGGGGAGAGAGGGAGGGGGAGAGAGGGAGCAGGACGGGGAGAGAGGGAGCAGGACGGGGAGAGAGGGAGCAGGAGGGGAGAGGGAGCAGGAGGGAGCAGGAGTGGAAGAGAGGGAGCAGGAGGGGGAGAGAGGGAGCAGGAGGGGGAGAGAGAGAGAAGGACGGGGAGAGAGGGAGCAGGTGGGGGAGAGAGAGAAGGACGGGGAGAGAGGGAGCAGGTGTGGAAGAGAGGGAGCAGGAGGGGGAGAGAGAGAGCAGGACGGGGAGAGAGGGAGCAGGATGGGGAGAGAGGGAGCAGGAGGGGAGAGAGGGAGCAGGAGGGAGCAGAAGGGGGAGAGAGGGAGCAGAAGGGGGAGAGGGAGCAGGAGGGGAAGAGGGGAAGCAGAAGGAGATAGAGGGATCAGGAGGGGGAGAGATGGAGCAGGAGGGGTCAGAAGGGAAGAGAGGGTGCAGGAGTGGGAGAGAGGAAGCAGGAAGCATGAGAGGAAGCAGGAGGGAAGGGAGGAAGCAGGAGGGAGCAGAAGGGTAGAAAGGGAGCAGGCGGGGAAGAGAGGGAGCTAGGGGCTAGCAGAAGGGGGAGAGAGGGAGCTGGGGGGATCAGAAGGGGGAAAGAGGGAGCAAGAGGGATCAGAAGGGGGAGAGAGGGAGCAGGTGGGAGAAGAAGGGAAAGTAGTGCTAGAGTTTAAGACTTGTGATATATAGATAGATAAATGAAAGATAAATAAAATCAGAACCCTGCTCATAAAGATTGTGTTTTTGTCTCTCCCTTACAGGAACAAGTTTGTGGAGTTTGACATGAAGCCGGTGTGTAAGAAGTGTTACGAGAAGTTTCCTCTGGAACTCAAGAAGAGGCTCAAGAAGTTGGCAGAGACTGTGGGCCGGAAGTAGACAGACAGACATGCTAGAACAGACGAAAGTGATATCGGAGTGTTTGAGCAAGCACATGACCTTTGTTCTTGGCGTAAATTTAGGGATTAAAACCACTCTACCCAACCCCTCATAGGTTGATGAAAATCAGATTTGCAATATCCTTCCGTCCTTTCATGCCTGGTTAAATAGTGACATCCCATGAGCAGCGAGAGAGACTGTACACAAGAAAGGGTCATCCCCAAATCAGTGCCTTTGTCTGAATACATATTCATATTATGTTCATATATATCCTTGATATACTTATCTCATATATTTCATAATTCTTTTAGCTTAAAATTTCCCTTCATAACCCAACTTGCATATTTAAGTATGCATCAATGGTCTTGGTATTTTGTCAGGTAAATAAAGAGTATTGATAAGGTTGTTTCTGCCTTAGCCAACTACTTTATCATTGTCATGCCATACAAGTAGAAACAGAAAGACACCAGGGCTATGTTACTGATGCTACACATAATCACATTACTGTGCAGCAGAACTGGATCCAATATAAATATATATATAAATATAAATATATATATAAATATATATATATACAGCACTAGTCAAAAGTTTGGACACACCTTTCATTCAAGGATTTTCCTTTATTTTTACTATTTTCTACATTGTAGAAAAATAGTAAAGACATCACAACTATGAAATAACACATATGAAATCATGTAGTAACCAAAAAAGTGTTAAACAAATGAAAATATATTCCAGATGTTATATTCATCAAAGTAGCCATCCTTTGCCTTGATGACAGCTTTGCATACTCTTGGCATTCTCTCAACCAGCTTCACCTGGAATGCTTTTCCAACAGTGTTGAAGGAGTTCCCACCTATGCTGAGCACTTGTTGGCTGCTTTTCCTTCACTCTGCGGTCCAACTCATCCCAAACCATCTCAATTGGGTTGAGGTCAGGTGATTGTGGAGAGCAGGTCATCTGATGCAGCAATACATCACTCTACTTATTGGTCAAATAACCCTTACACAGCGTGGAGGTGTGTTGGATCATTGTCCTGTTGAAAAACAAATGATAGTCCCACTAAGTGCAAACCAGATGGGATGGCTTATCACTGCAGAATGCTGTGGTAGCCATGCTGGTTGTGTGCCTTGAATTCTAAATAAATCACTGACAGTGTCACCAGCAAAGCACCCCCACACCATCACACCTCCACCTCCATGCTTCACGGTGGTAACCACACATGCGGAGATCATCCGTTCACCTACTCTGCGTCTCACAAAGAGAATGGCGGTTGGAACCAAAAATCCCAAATTTGGACTCATCAGACCAAAGAACAGATTTCCACCAGTCTAATGTCCATTGCTCGTGTTTCTTGGCCCAAGCAAGTCTCTTCTTCTTATTGGTGTCCTTTAGTAGTGGTTTCTTTGCAGCAATTCGACCATGAAGGCCTGAGTCACGCAGTCTCCTCTGAACAGTTGATGTTAAGATGTGTCTGTTTCTTGAACTTTTATTTGGGCTGCAGTTTCTGAGGCTGGTAACTCTAATGAACTTATCCTCTGCAGCAGAGTTAACTCTGGGTCTTCCTTTCCTGTGGCGGTCCTTATGAGAGCCAGTTTCATCATAGCGCTTGATGGTTTTTGCGACTGCACTTGAAGAAACTTTTAAAGTTGTTGAAATTCTCCGAATTGACTGACCTTCATGTCTTAAAGTAATGATGGACTGTCGTTTCTCTTTGCTCATTTGAGCTTTTCTTGCCATAATATAGACTTGGTATTTTACCAAATAGGTCTATCTTCTGTATACCACCCCTACCTTGTCACAACAACTGATTGGCTCAAATGCATTAAGAAGAAAATCAATTCCACAAATTAACTTTTAACAAGGCACACCTGTTAAGTGAAGTGCATTCCAGGTGACTACCTCATGAAGCTGGTTGAGAGAATGCCAAGCGTGTGCAAAGCTGTCATCAAGGCAAAGGGTGTCTAAATTTAAGAAGGATGGAGGCCACTCTGTTCTTGGGGACCTTCAATGCTGCAGAAATGTTTTGCTACCCTTCCCCAGATCTGTGCCTCGACACAATCCCTTGGTTCTTGCTCTGACATGCACTGTCAACTGTGTCCAAATCATGTCCAATCAATTTAATTTACCACAGGTGGACTCCAATCTAGTTGTAGAAACATCTCAAGAATGATCGATGGAAACAGGATGCACCTGAGCTCAATTTCGAGTGTTATAGCAAAGGGTCTGAATACTTATTTAAATAAGGTATTTCTGGGGGGGGGGGGGGGGGGGGGGGGGGGGTGTAATAAATGTGCAAACATTTCTAAAAACCTGTTATTGCTTTTCCATTATGGGGTATTGTGTGTAGATTGATGAGGAAAACATTTGTTGAATCCATTTTAGAACAAGTCTGTCACATAGGGGGGTCTGAATACTTTCTGAATGCACTGTATATATATATATATATATATATATATATATATATATATATATATATATATATAAAATGTTTAAATCTATTTCAAATACTTGAAGATCACTTGATTTAGCTTGCTTATTATAATGGAACCATTGGAATTGTGCCAAAATTACAAACTCTGCCCACCCTGTATATCAGTAAGCTAAATCAAAAGCATGTCAAGTACTTGAAGTATCTGATGTTTGAACAGTACTATTTGACCCAGATCTGCTGGGAAGCTTCTTGAGAAAGTAGCCTCCATCCCAGCAGTTCAGGTCATATAGAATTAGAAGAGTCATATTCATACAAGAGGATTGTGTACATTTTTCAGGATGTATTGAAATATTATCCAAAGATAATACTGAATGAGGTGACACGTGTATGCGTATCTCATATAGAGATATTTGGGCGTCCACAACATTGTACATGGCGTTATATTTATATGAATGTACAATTTTCATATAAATATGTAAGATCTATTGTCACTGAAGGGCGTTTTTTAAACTGTTGGATGACAGATGTTTGTTTTTGTGTTTCACAGTCAATATGCTCAGAATAAACAACACACTTATATATCATAGTAATGGAATCAAACAATATCTGGCAATCATTTTCTTCATGCTTTACATGTCATGCATTATTTTGTCTTTTGAAATGGAAAAATAAACATTGCGGACACAAACAATTCCATTGATATATGGATTTTCTTACAATTGCAATGTCCATTTTTCCTTTTGGTGTGTATTAAAGTGGATGTATGAGTACTGTAAGATGTGGGAATGCAACCGGTCTGGTAATAAAAAAATTAAGTGTACCCACTCCCAGGAATGTCATAAATGATGGATAATTAGCTTCCCTACAGAAAAGACACTGCCTCTGTTGTGACATGTAGCAATATTGATGTTACTCATATTGATGTTACACAGGAAATGGAAACCAAGTGTTACTTACCGTCTTCATGCACTGGATGTGCTGGTTGACAACATGCATTGTAAAGTTTGCTTAACCTGTTATGGCTAGGGGGCAGTATTTTCACGGCCGGATATGATTATTACTCCTGCCCAGAAACTAGAATATGCATATAATTATTGGCTTTGGATAGAAAACACCCTTAAATTTCTAAAACTGTTTGAATGGTGTCTGTGAGTATAACAGAACTCATATGGCAGGCAAAAACCTGAGAAGATTCATTACAGGAAGTACCCTCTCTGACCATTCCTTGGGCTTCTTGTCTCTGTTTATTGAAAGCTTAGGATCTTTGCTGTAACGTGACACTTCCTACGGCTCCCATAGGCTCTCAGAACCCGGGAAAAAGCTGAATGATGTAATTCCAGCCGCTGGCTGAAAAACATTAGCGCCTTTGGTAAGTGGTCTATTAGGGGACCATCAGACTGAGGTGCGTGCACGAGGCGACCTCATGTTTTTACTTTCTCTCTCTTTGAACTAAAACACAGATTCCCGGTCGGAATATTATCGCTTTTTTTACGAGAAAAATTGCATAAAAATTGATTTTAAACAGCGGTTGACATGCTTCGAAGTACGGTAATGGAATATTTAGATTTTTTTTTGTCACGAAACGCGTCGGGCGCGTAATCCTTCGTCACCCTTGGATAGTGTCTTGAACGCACAAACAAAACGCCGCTATTTGGATATAACTATGGATTATTTGGAACCAAACCAACATTTGTTGTTGAAGTAGAAGTCCTGGGAGTGCATTCTGACGAAGAACAGCAAAGGTAATCCAATTTTTCTAATAGTAATTCTGAGTTTGGTGAGGGCCAAACTTGGTGGGTGTCAAAATAGCTAGCTGTGATGGCCGGGCTATCTACTCAGAATATTGCAAAATGTGCTTTCACTGAAAAGTGATATAGTGATTGCATAAAGGAGTTCTGTATCTATAATTCTTAAAATAATTGCTATGTTTTTTGTGAACGTTTATCGTGAGTAATTTAATAAATTCACCGGAAGTGTTCGGTGGGAATGCTAGTCACATGCTAGTCACATGCTAATGTAAAAAGCTGGTTTTTGATATAAATATGAACTTGATTGAACAAAACATGCATGTATTGTATAACATAATGTCCTAGGAGTGTCATCTGATGAAGATCATCAAAGGTTAGTGCTGCATTTAGCTGTGGTTTTGGTTTTTGTGACATTTTATGCTAGCTTGAAAAATGGGTGTCTGATTATTTCTGGCTGGGTACTCTGCTGACATAATCTAATGTTTTGCTTTCGTGGTAAAGCCTTTTTGAAATCGGACAGTGTGGTTAGATTAACGAGAGTCTTGTCTTTAAAATGGTGTAAAATAGTCATATGTTTGAGAAATTGAAGTAATAGCATTTCTAAGGTATTTGAATATCGCGCCACGGGATTCAACTGGCTGTTGAGTAGGGTGGGACGCTAGCCCAGGGAAGTTAACACAGTGTCCAAAGAGGTGCCAGAAGTATACAGAATGGTGTCATCTGCGTAGAGGTGGATCAGAGACTCATCAGCAGCAAGAGCGACATCATTGATGTATACAGAGAAAAGAGTTGACCCAAGAATGGAACCCTGTGGCACCCCCATAGAGACTACTAGAGGTCCGGACAACAGGCCCTCCGATTTGACACACTGAACTCTGTCTGAGAGTTTCGTGACAAATAATTTCAAAATATTCCATTACCGTACTTCGAAGCATGTCAAACGCTGTTTAAAATAATTTTTTATGCTATTTTTCTCGTAAAATAGCGATAATATTCCAACCGGGCAACGTTTTATTCATTCAAAGGCTGAAAGAAAAAAAAATGGAGAATTCTCCAGTGTCACTGTTCCCAGGCTGACCACTCACAAATTCTCCTGCTGTTCTTCGCCCAGAGACAGCAGACACCCCATTACACTTTCTGGCGCCTTCTGAGAGCCAATGGAAGCCGTAGAAAATGTCATGTTACAGCAGAGATGCTGTATTTTCGATAGAGATGCAACTGAAGGACAACAAATTGTCAGACAGGGCGCTTCCTGTATGGAATCTTCTCAGGTTTTGGCCTGCCATATGAGTTATGTTATACTCACAGACACCATTCAAACAGTTTTAGAAACTTTAGAATGTTTTCTATCCAAATTTATTAATTATATGCATATTCTCGTTTCTGGGCAAGAGTAGTAACCAGTTTAAATCGGGTACGTTTTTTATCCGGCCGTGCAAATACTGCCCCCTAGACCCAACAGGTTAACAACCCTCCAGACGAGCTTCAATGCCATTCAACTCTCCTTCCGTGGCCTCCAACTGCTCTTAAATACAAGTAAAACTAAATGCATGCTCTTCAACCGATCACTGCTTGCACCTGCCCGCCCGTCCAGCATCACTACTCTGGACGGTTCTGACTTAGAATATGTGGACAACTACAAATACCTAGGTGTCTGGTTAGACTGTAAGCTCTCCTTCCAGACTCACATCAAACATCTCCAATCCAAAGTTAAATCTAGAATTGGCTTCCTATTTCGCAACAAAGCATCCTTCACTCATACTGCCAAACATACCCTCGTAAAACTGACCATCCTACCGATCCTCGACTTCGGCAATGTCATTTACAAAATAGCCTCCAATACCCTACTCAATAAACTGGATGCAGTCTGTCGCAGTGCCATCCGTTTTGTCACCAAAGCCCCATATACTACCCATCACTGCAACCTGTATGCTATCGTTGGCTGGCCCTCGCTTCATACTCGTCGCCAAACCCACTGGCTCTAGGTCATCTACAAGACCCTGCTAGGTAAAGTCCCCCTTTATCTCCGCTCACTGGTCACCATAGCAGCACCCACCTGTAGCACGTGCTCCAGCAGGTATATCTCTCTGGTCACCCCCAAAGCCAATTCCTCCTTTGGCCGCCTCTCCTTCCAGTTCTCTGCTGCCAATGACCGGAACGAACTGCAAAAATCTCTGAAGCTGGAGTCTCATATCTCCCTCACTAGCTTTAAGCACAAGCTGTCAGAGCAGCTCACAGATCACTGCACCTGTACATAGCCCATCTATAATTTAGCCCATACAACTACCTCTTCCCCTACTGTATTCATTTATTTATTTATTTTTCTCCTTTGCACCCCATTATTTCTATTTCTACTTTGCACTTTCTTCCACTGCAAATCTACCATACCAGTGTTTTACTTGCTATATTGATTTACTTTGCTACCATGGCCTTTTTTCCCTTTACCTCCCTCATCTCACCTCATTTGCTCACTTTGTATATAGACTTATTTTTCTACTGTATTATTGACTGTATGTTTGTTTTACTCCATGTGTAACTCTGTGTTGTTGTATGTGTCGAACTGCTTTGCTTTATCTTGGCCAGGTCGCAATTGTAAATGAGAACTTGTTCTCAACTTGCCTACCTGGTTAAATAAAGGTGAAATAAAAATAAAAAATAAAATAAAAAATGTACAAAATAGCCTCCAACACTCTACTCAGCAAATTGGTCAGTCTATCACAGTGCCATCCGTTTTGTCACCAAAGCCCCATATACTACCCACCATTGCGACCTGTATGCTCTTGTTGGCTGGCCCTCGCTTGATATTCGTCGCCAAACCCACTGGCTCCAGGTCATCTATAAGTCTTTACCAGGTAAAGCCCCGCCTTATCTCAGCTCACTGGTCACCATAGCAGCACCCACCCGTAGCACGCGCTCCAGCAGGTATATTTCTCTGGTTACCCCCAAAGCCAATTCCTGCTTCGGCAGCCTTTCCTTCCAGTTCTCTGCTGCCAATGACTGGAACGAACTGCAAAAATCTCTGAAGCTGGAGTCTCATATCTCCCTCACTAGCTTTAAGCACAAGCTGTCAGAGCAGCTCATTGATCACTGCACCTGTACATAGCCTACCTGTAATTAGCCCATCCAACTACCTCATCCCCATACTGTTATTTATTTTGCTCCTTTGCACCCAAGTATCTCTACTTGTACACTCATCTTCTGCACATCTATCACTCCAGTGTTTAATTGCTATATTGTAATTATTTCGCCACTATGGCCTATCTATTGCCTTACCTCCGTTATCCTACCTGGTTTGCACACACTGTATATAGACTTCTTCTATATTATTATTGACTGAATGTTTGTTTATTCCATGTGTAACTCTGTGTTGTTGTTTGTGTTGCAGTTGTAAATGAGAACTTGTTCTCAACTAGCCTACCTGGTTAAATAAAAGTAATAAAATAAAAAAATTAAAAACACTGTTTCCCATGCTTGTTCATTGAACCATAAACAATTAATGAACATGCACCTGTGGAACGGTCGTTAAGACATTAACAGTTTACAGACGGTAGGCAATTAAGGTCAGAGTTATGAAAACTAAGGATACTAAAGAGGCCTTCTACTGACTCTGAAAAACACCAAAAGAAAGATGTCTAGGTCTCTTCTCATCTGCGTGAATGTGCCTTAGGCATGCTGCAAGGAGGCATGAGGACTGCAAATATGGCCAGGGCAATAAATTGCAATGTCCGTACTGTGAGACACCTAAAAGGGCCCTACAGGGACACAGGACGGACAGCTGATTGTCCTCGCAGTGGCAGACCACGAGTAACAACACCTGTACAGGATCGGTACATCCGAACATCACACCTGCGGGACAGGTACAGGATGGCAACAACAACTGCCCGAGTTACACCAGGAACGCACAATCCCTCCATCAGTGCTCAGACTGTCCGCAATAGGCTGAGAGAGGCTGGACTGAGGGCTTGTAGGCCTGTTGTAAGGCAGGTCCTCACCAGACATCACCGGCAACAACGTCGCCTATGGGCACAAACCCACCGTCGCTGGACCAGACAGGACCGGCAAAAAGAGCTCTTCACTAACGAGTCGCGGTTTTGTCTCACCAGGGGTGATGGTCGGGTTTTTGCGTTTATCATCGAAGGAATGAACGTTACACCGAGGCCTGTACTCTGGAGCGGGATCGATTTGGAGGTGGAGGATCCGTCATGGTCTGGGGCGGTGTGTCACAGCATCATCGGACTGAACTTGTTGTCATTGCAGGCAATCTCAACACCATGCATTACAGGGAAGACATCCTCCTCACTCATGTGGTACCCTTCCTGCAGGCTCATCCTGACATGACCCTCCAGCATTACAATGCCACCAGCCATACTGCTCGTTCTGTGCGTGATTTCCTGTAAGACAGGAATGTCAGTGTTCTGCCATGGCCAGCGAAGAGCCCGGATCTTAATCCCATTGAGCACGTCTGGGACCTGTTGGATCGGAGGGTGAGTGCTAGGGTCATTCCCCCCAGAAATGTCCGGGAACTTGCAGGTGTCTTGGTGGAAGAGTGGGGTAACATCTCACAGCAAGAACTGGCACATCTGATGCAGTCCATGAGGAGGAGATGCACTGCAGTACTTAATGCAGCTGGTGGCCACACCAGATACTGACTGTTACTTTTGACCCCTTTGTTCAGGGAACCATTATTCCATTTCTGTTAGTCACATGTCTGTGGAACTTGTTCAGTTTATGTCTCAGTTGTTGAATCTTGTTATGTTCATACAAATATTTACACATGTTAAGTTTTCTGAAAATAAACGCAGTTCACAGTGGGAGGACGTTTCTTTTTTTGCTGAGTGTATGTTCGTTAAACCTGATTTTCAAAACGTTTCGGCTAAGTATCGACCAATCACAGGTCATGGTTCACCTACGTTTTGTACCACGTGACCACCGCTGCCATTTGACGTCCTCGCGGCAGAAGCGGGGAGAAAGTGCTAATTAGCTAAGCAGTGGGGGTAATAATTACGATTCCTGCTTTTTCGGATGAGTTTTGTCACTCTATGCAATTTTAGTTTTGAATTATAAGAAAATACGCTTTACACAGCCATGCGGCGAAATAAGGCCGAAGTGGACGAATATATTTATTCAGTAGAGAGTTCCTCTCCTTCACTCAAAGAGGTGAGTCAAACCCGGCTTTTCAGCCTGCGTATACTACCTAGCTAGCTAGGCTAAGCTAACTGCTACTGCCATCTTGGCCTGGCAATTAGCTACACCTAGCTGGTAGTTATTACAGCTAATAGTACATTAAGCATTGAACGTAGCTATCAATATTATTAATAGACTAACTTTGAAACAATAAGTAGCTAACGGATCATTTTGTCTAACTATCGTGCCTAACTAAAATGGGAGCTGGGACACCAAGTTAATCCATCGCAAGGAACACTTCTTCGTTGAAAATGCGGGCAGCAGGGCTGGCTAGCTTTTGAAACCTGTCCACCAGCTTGCTTTATGCCGGCTAACTAGCTAACGTTATGGCTGTGTCACTTTTCCTATGATCCGTTGGAAAACAGCCATCATTACCTTTCTTACATGATTTGTACACAGCTAACAATTTATATTTAATGGATCCAGCTAGCTAACTAGCTACCCTTTTTAGCTAACTAAAAATATATGTAATCTGTAACGTTAGCTAGTTAGCGATCTAGTTGTTATAACAAAGAGTGTAACCTTACTTTAATTAGGCCTATGTGATCTTTCCACAGAAACCAATTAAAGGATTTTTATTTGCTAAATTATACTTCGAGGCTAAAGAGTATGAACTTGCTAAAAGGTAAGCCCTGAACACAACCAACGCAGACATTGTTGACATTGTAGTGGGTAATGATGCCGTTTTTGTGTGTATTGTGGTTCTATTCTGAATGCCTGGTCCCCTCTGTTAGACATGTATCAGCATATCTGAAGGTGTCGGAAAGAGATCCCAAAGCACACAACTTCCTGGGCAAACTTTATGAGAGGGAAGGAGATATCAACAAGGCCATAGGATGTTACAAGGTAAGATCCTTCTCAGTTGCTCACTTACATACTACTGCTATAGTATCCTATTACCCTGTCCTTTAGGCTTTGGCAGTCATCCAGTTTGATATGATTGATTTGTTTTTGAAGAAACAACTATGCCAGTTGTGTATGCAATTAGTGCTGGGGAATAAATCGAAGGTTTTTGCGTGAATTTCCAAATGCCTGTTTTCCAAGCTTGTTTTTAAATTCTCGTTTTTATGAGTGTTTATGTCTGCTTGTTCTCATGTTTTTTTTGGTCTTGGCTCCTTCTGTGCTGTGTGCACCTTCCCATTTTAAACCAGGGATCTGTATATAATGACGACATGCTCATGTCTTTTCCCTAACAGTGGGAGTCATTGTCCCAAAGGAGGGAAGGCAGCGTAGGTCCAAAATAAGCCCATAGAAAACACAATGAGCTTATTTTGGACAGATTTTGGCGAGAGTGAAACCTCTCGCTTTGCCTCTTTCTCTCTGTTTACACACACCAAGCCCCTGCCACTCACAACAACAAATATGAGAGATCACTTCTTCCTCTCTGACAAGCGGTTTGGTCCAACAGAAACAGTCATATGGACACTGAAACAGAGATTCTTTTACTGTAATAGAGAAGTTAACATTTCTAATGATACCCTTTTTATGTCTCAACTCCTCAAATTGCTCAACTCCTCAAATTGCTCACAGAGCAGACACTACTAAAACAGAAGTATTAATGGCATTGCAATACTGCTAGCAGCATTTTAGCCAAAGACTATTATACTAACTATCTAGTCTATGTTTTAGAAATGTACAATAAGCATAGAACACAATTATATAAGAAATTGGCAACTCATTCTGATGCAGTTTTATTCCATACCGCCCAGCCCTATATGCAATGGGAGATCACAGCTATCTGACGATGCTTTCTGGTCTTTAATTGTATGTGTGTGTCCGTCCAGCGCTCTGTGGACCTGAACCCAGCCCAGAGGGACCTGGTTTTGAAGGTGGCTGAGCTGCTGGTCAGTAAGACCGAGAGAGACAGCAGAGCAGAGTTCTGGGTGGAGAAAGCTGCCAAGCTGCTGCCTAGACACCCTGCTGTCTTCAACCTCAAGGTAAGCGCTCTAACACAGTATTGATTTCCTGTATTAAAAATTATTTTTTGGTTGTTTAAAATGGTTTGCCTAACCTAAAATAGTGGGTCAAGGCTAAAGACTGACTGCATTGTGGCTGGAGGATTGTTTACAAACTGTGGCACTGGGTTGACCCATGATCACTACCCGCACCCCCTCGCCAGGAGTGCCTGTTGAGTTGGCAGCTGTTTAATGCATATGCCCTCCTCACTCTCTCTCCCCTTAGGAGCAGTTGTTTAGCAGCAGATGGGCACGGGGGCTAGAAACAGCTGTTTTTAAAATCCTTGCTTTACTTAACTAACTCTCCCTCTAGGAGCACCTACTGAATCAACAGGGCCAGCGGGGATGGAACCAGTTGTTTGACCTACTGCAGGCAGAGCTGGCTGTGAGGCCTGGCGATGCCCATATCAACATCAAGCTGGTTCAGTTGTTCTCCTCCGATGGCAGGCTGGAGGAGGCTGTCAAACACTGTCTGGCCACAGAGAAGAGAGGCCTGCTTAGATCCAGCTTGGGCTGGTACTCTACTGTAGTACACACTCTACAGGTCAGCAGGATGCTCATAAAATACAATTATGTTCTTATGGAATTACATGTACAATGGTAAAGTGGTGAATTGTGTGTTTCTCAGGAATCCCTAGCCCAGCCCAGTGTTTTGTCCAATGAGAAGATGAGTCAACATCAGCAGAGAGAGCTACTTTTGGCCCACTGCAGCCTGCTGAGACTGACTCTGCAAGGGAAAGGACTGCAGCCTAGCATCCAGGCCCTCTGGAGGTGTTTGTCACATCCAGGCTAGGCAGGGACATGTGAATGCTGTACTACTCTACAAACAGAGCTCCTTCATTAGAGCACCACTCTGTAGAGTCGTATTAGATTGTAGCACTGTGTGAGTATTTAACCCCATTTCTCTCTGTCTCTGTGTGTAGTTTTGACTGTGCGATGCAGGGCCTGAAGAAGGCAGAGGGCAGTGTAACAGATGATCTGTCTGGGGTCTATGTGGAGATGAGGGGACATCTGTACCTGCATGCTGGCACTCTGCTGCTGAAGATGGCTCAGGAGAGAGAACAGCAGTGGCGGGCTGTCATTGATCTGGCTGCTCTCTGCTATCTACTGGCCTACCAGGTAACACACACACAAGCTAGAGGCTTTGTAGCAAATAATAGTCCCTGTCTATCCAACTTCTTATTTTCATTCTTCCTACTTGTCATATTTAGGTCCCCAGGCCGAGGAGCAAGGTGTCTAAAGGGGACCAGTCTCCTCCTCAGCCTCTGGAGCTGCTGGCTAGTGACAGAAAGAGCCAGGCTGGACACATGCTGCTCAACCTCAAGCCCGAGACACACACCTTTGTCAGAGAGGTGGTGGAGGCGTTTGGGAACCGGAGTGGTCAGGGTGCTTTGTTTGAGCTTTTGTTTGGGCCTCTGGCTCCGGCCGGGACTTCCTTCATTGGCAACGATGACATCCGCACCATCAACACACAGGCTCCAGAGATATCTGACCTCACCAAATGGGATAACGGTATGATGCGTGTGTGTGGCTCTACACAACAGGAGCCCAGCTGATCTCACACATAAGATCTCTTAACATTTTTGTCTCCAGGCTCCATCCAGCTCCATGGTGGGGACCTCCAGCAGCTGTGTTGGCTGGGCCTCCAATGGTCTCTCTTGGCCCAGAGGCCTGCTCTGAGGGATTGGCTCAAACAGCTGTTCCCCAGGCTCAACCTGGAGACCTCCAAACTGGACACCAATACACCAGAGTCCATCTGCCTGCTAGACCTGGAGGTGGGCGTTGTCGGCGTGGCTCTACAGTATCTAGTGCTGAGCAATTTTAGTGCACTTTGGGGTTGTTTCGGTTAGATTATTACAAAATAATTATACATTTTGATTTCGGGTTCAATTATTTTTAACATTAAATGCACTGGTGCATTATAAATGCATTATGTGAGTTGAATTCAGTATCACAGAATAAAACAATGAATAAAAGTCCCATGATGGTAGTGACTGCCCATGTCTGCTTATCACTTATTAACCATCATTTATTCACATTACTTTAATCTAATATTTCAGTTGTGTTTATTACGTTTGTTTTATTTGATTACTTTATTATCAAGACATCTCATCTCTATAGACCTGATGTCTGACAAAATCACTAATTTTAGTAGTTCTTCGAAGTAAATAAGGCATACTTTTATGACTGCTGAATACCAACTATGAATCACTTAGATCATGTATTTTCAGGTACTCCCTCATGAAGAAACTGCTCTCTTGGAGTTACTTCTTGATCGCATTCTTCTTTTCCTTACGTAGCAGGCGTAAAAGAAAGACTGACAACTAGCTGCACGATGGATTATGGTTATTATAGTTAATTATCATGTTTTCTGCACTAAACTATGTAGAACATTGGCCTGTTGGAAACGACAACTCCCTACTACATTGCACATTTCGGGCTAGATTTGATTTATCTCTAGAGAAACTGCAGCGCAATGTGCGTATTGAGCTCAGGAAAAAAACGGAACGAAATGGAATTCAAATAATTGAACGACGTCGGTCAATTAGTTGTTTAAAAACAGGAAAATAACAAATATTGGTTATTCGCTCAGCACTAACCATATCTATGCTGTTCAGTTAAGGCCTTATAACAATCCTAATACTGTCCTTCGTATCATATCATTGATGGTTTCCTTTTGCTTCATTTTTCATTCATACAACGACCTGTAATGCACTAAGAACTAATGCAATGAACGTGTTTGTTCTTCTTCTAACAATACACTGGGGTGATTCCCTCCTCTCTCCTGTCTAGGTGTTCCTGTGTGGGGTGGTGTGGTGCAGTCACACCCAGCTCCAGGAAAGGGCCAAGCTCAGTTCTACTGGTCAACACGAGCCCCGCTGCCTGCCCCTGCCCCTCCTCCACCTCCTCTTCACAGACAGACAGAGGGACTGGTGGGATGCAGTCTACAGGCTCATACACAAACAAGCTGCGTGAGTCACGATGGGTTATAATCTCTGTAGTTATGTGATAGTTGTCTGAAATCAAGTGTTTTACTATATTTTACATTATAGTAATTTAGCAGACACACTTTTCCAGAGTGACTTACAGTAGTGAGTGCATACATTTTCAGCTTTTTTTTTTTTTTCCCATACTGCCATGCTCTACCAACTGAGCCACACGGGACTACACAAACAAGCTCTGTAAACGTTACCCAGGCACCCCCCTTCCCTACCTCCCTCCTTCCTTCACTTGAACTGATCACTGATATGATATGTCGGTAACACTTTACTTGACACCCAGCGTCATATCACTGTCATGACATATACAGTACCAGTCAAAAGTTTGAACACACCTACTCATTCAAGGGTTTTTCTTTATTTTTTTTCTATGTTGTAGGTTAATAGCGAAGACATCAAAACTATGAAGTAACACATATGGAATCATGTAGTAACCAAAAAAGTGGTTTGAGATTTTTCAAAGTTGCCACCCTTTGCCTTGATTACAGCTTTGTACTCTCTTGGCATTCTCTCAACCAGCTTCACCTGGAATGCTTTTCCAACAGTCTTGAAGAAGTTTCACATATGCTGAGCACTTGTTGGCTGCTTTTCCTTCACTCTGCGATCCAACTCATCCCAAATCATCTGAATTGGGTTGAGGTTGGGTAATTGTGGAGGCAAGGTCATCTGATGCAGCACCCCGTCACTCTCCTTGGTCAAATAGCCCTTACACAGCCTGGAGGTATGTTGGGTCATTGTCCTGTTGAAAAACAAATGATAGTCCCACCCAATAAGTGCAAACCAGATGGGATGGCGTATCGCTGCAGGATGCTGTGGTAGCCATGCTTGTTAAGTGTGCCTTGAATTCTAAATAAATCACTGACCGTGTCACCAGCACTATCACACCACCACCTCCATGCTTCACAGCGGGAACCACACATGCGGAGATCATCCATTCATCTACTCTGCGTCACAAAGACATGGCAGTTGGAACCAAAAATCTCATATTTGGACTCATCTGACCAAAGAACAGATTTCCACCAGTCTAATGTCCATTGCTTGTGTTTCTTGACCCAAGCAAGTCTCTTCTTCTTACTGGTGTCCTTTAGTAGTGGTTTCTTTGCAGAAATTGACCATGAAGGCCTGATTTACACGGTCTCCTCTTAACAGTTGATGTTGAGATGTCTGTTACTTGAATTGAAGCATTTATTTGGGCTGCAATTTCTGAGGCTGGTAACTCTAATGAACTTATCCTCTGCAGCAGAGGTAACTCTGGGTCTTCCTTTCCTGTGTCGGTCCTTATGAGAGCTTGTTTCATCATAGCGCTTGACGGTTTTTGCGACTGCACTTGAAGAAACTTTCAAAGTTCTTGACATTTTCCAGATTGACTGACCTTCATGTCTTAAAGTAATGATGGACTGTTGTTTCTCTTTGCTTATTTCTTGCCATAATATGGACTTGGTCTTTTACCAAATAGGGCTGTCTTCTGTATAACACCCCTACCTTGTCACAACACAACTGATTGGTTAAAAAGCATGAAGAAGGAAAGAAATTCCACAAATTAACTTTTAACAAGGCACACCTGTTAATTGAAATGCATTCCAAGTGACTACCTCATGAAGCTGTTTGAGAGAATGGCAAGAGTGTGCAATGCTGTCATCAAGGCAAAGAGTGGCTACTTTGAAGAATCTGAAATCTAAAATTTATTTTGAATTGTTTAACACTGTGTTCCATACAGTGAGGGGGGAAAAGTATTTGATCACCTGCTGATTTTGTACGTTTGCCCACTGACAAAGAAATGATCGTCTATAATTTTAATGGTAGGTTTTTGAACAGTGAGAGACAGAATAACAACAAAAAAATCCAGAAAAACGCATGTCAAAAATGTTACAAATTGATTTGCATTTTAATGAGGGAAATAAGTATTTGACCCCTCTGCAAAACATGACTTAGTACTTGGTGGCAAAACCCTTGTTGGCAATCAGAGGTCAGACGTTTCTTGTTGTTGGCTACCAGGTTTGCACACATCTCAGGAGGGATTTTGTCCCACTCCTCTTTGCAGATCTTCGCCAAGTCATTAAGGTTTCGAGGCTGACGTTTGGCAACTCGAACCTTCAGCTCCCTCCACAGATTTTCTATGGGATTAAGGTCTGGAGACTGGCTAGGCCACTCCAGGACCTTAATGTGCTTCTTCTTGAGCCACTCCTTTGTTGCCTTGGCCATGTGTTTTGGGTCATTGTCATGCTGGAATACCCATCCACGACCCATTTTCAATGCCCTGGCTGAGGGAAGGAGGTTCTCACCCAAGATTTGACGGTACATGGCCCCATCCATCGTCCCTTTGATGCGGTGAAGTTGTCCTGTCCCCTTAACAGAAAAACACCCCAAAGCATAATATTTCCACCTCCATATTTGACGGTGGGGATGATGTTCTTGGCGTCATAGGCAGCATTCCTCCTCCTCCAAACACGGCGAGTTGAGTTGATGCCAAAGAGCTCCATTTTGGTCTCCTCTGACCACAACACTTTCACCCAGTTGTCCTCTGAATCATTCAGATGTTCTTTGGCAAACTTTAGACGGGCATGTATATGTGCTTTCTTGAGCAGGGGGACCTTGCGGAAGCTGCAGGATTTCAGTCCTTCACTGCGTAGTGTGTTACCAATTGTTTTCTTGGTGACTATGGTCCCAGCTGACTTGTGATCATTGACAAGATCTTCCCGTGTAGTTCTGGGCTGATTCCTCACCGTTCTCATGATCATTGCAACTCCACGAGGGGAGATCTTGCATGGAGCCCCAGGGCGAGGGAGATCAACATTTCTTTTGTGTTTCTTCCATTTGCGAATAATCACACCAACTGTTGTCACCTTCTCACCAAGCTGCTTGACGATGGTCTTGTAGCCCATTCCAGCCTTGTGTAGGTCTACAATCTTGTCCCTGACATCCTTGGAGCGCTCTTTGGTCTTGGCCATGGTGGAGAGTTTGGAATCTGATTGATTGATTGCTTCTGTGGACAGGTGTCTTTTATACAGGTAACAAGCTGAGATTAGGAGCACTCCCTTTAAGAGTGTGCTCCTAATCTCAGCTCGTTACCTGTATAAAACACCTGGGAGCCAGAAATCTTTCTGATTGAGAGGGGGTCAAATACTTATTTCCCTCATTAAAATGCAAATCAATTTATAACATTTGAGATGCATTTTTCTGGATTGTTTTGTTGCTATTCTGTCTCACTGTTCAAATAAACCTACCATTAAAATTATAGACTGATCATTTCTTTGTCAGTGGGCAAACGTACAAAATCAGCAGGGGATCAAATACTTTCCCCCCTCACTGTATGTTATTTTATAGTTTTTTTGTCTTCACTATTTTTCTACAATATAGAAAATAGTCAAAATAAAGAAAAACCCTTGAATAAGGAGGTGTCCAAACATTTGACTGGTACTATATATCTCCCTGTCCTGAACAAAAATAGAAGCGCAACATGTAAAGTGTTGGTTTCATAAGCTGAAATAAAAGATCCCAGAAATCATATTTCTCTCCAATTTTGTGCAATAATCTGTTTACGTCCCTGTTAGTGAGCATTTCTCCTTTGCCAAGATAATCAATCCACATGAAGGGTGTGGCATATCAAGAAGCTGATTAAACAGCATGATCATTACACAGGTGCACCTTCTGCTGTGGAAAATGAAAGGTCACTCTAAAATGTGCAGTTTGGTCACACAACACAATGTCACAGATGTCTCAAGTTTTGATGGCGCGTGCAATTGGCATGCTAACTGCAGGAATTTCCACCAGAGTTGTTGCCAGAGAATTTAATGTTCATTTCTCTACCGTAAGTCACCTCCAACGTTGTTTTAGAGAACGTCTAAACGATCTCACTACTGCTGACTACGTGTAACCACGCCAGCCCAGGCCCTCCACATCCGGCTTCTTCACTTCTGAGACCAGTCACCCGGACAGCTGATGAAACTGAGTTTTTCTGTCTGTAATAAAGCCCTTTAGTGGGGGAAAACTCATTGTGATTGGATAGGCCTACGCTCACCCATGGCTACGCCCCTGCCCAGTCATGTGAAATCAAGAGATTAGGGCCTAATGAATTTATGAATTCTACATAAGAGTATCTCAACCTTCCACACAAGGCAAAACATTCCATTACACTATAGCCAACTTGTCAACGGTATGAAATTCACCATATTAAATTATTTTAATTGTGCACACCTACCCCAATGCTCTGTTTCTGATGACTGGGATGAATGCAGGAGCAGGACAAGACACCCTCTTTTTGACTGACATCTGATGTAAGGGCATGTACGTGATAGGCCTATTTGGCTTATATGATTATGATGGTCATAATGCTTCATGACAGTGTCAGTGCATTTTCTTAGTCCAAGTAATGTGACACAGGATGGTCACAATGCTTTATGACGGTGTCATAAAGTGTATTTTGTACAAGTTATTTAAAATGTGATGGGGGGGGGAACATGACTGTAAAGAATTAATTTCAACAACAAAGGACTTTTAAAAAAAACTTTCAAATGAAAGGAAACTTCTTGGCAGGGAAAAACACATTTTGCATAAATGTGGGTTTTGACACTCCTATGTAGGTGTCATAACAGCCATAAAATAATGCAATATGTCACAACAGGTCTAACTGTATGGGTCATGAGTGTTATGACAATATGACAGGTTATGACAATTTGCCAGCTATTATGACATGGTTATGAAGTAAAGTGTTACTATAAGGTCAGTGTTAAAATGTAAAGGCCCAGGATGGAGAAGTCAAGCTGACTGATGGCTCTGTGGTTAACATGACTATGGTTCTGGTTCTGTCTGCGGGCCTAGTATGTATAATACTCTCTGTGTATCTGTGTTTGTAGGCCTGGCATGTCAGCCAAACTGAGGATGACGGTTCAACATGGACTAAGCACCTTGCGAGCCAGAGAGAAACATGGCCTTCAACCTGCCCTGCCCATACACTGGGCCCAGCACCTCAGCTCAGCGGTAACCACCTCAGCCAGATGAGACACCTGCCCTTTTCTGTCACACACTACATTAGTGAACATATGTGCTAGGTGTCTGTCTGACATGATTACCTCCGCATTTACTCAATAGTATTTATAACTTCGTATGATGATTATTTATAACTCTCGGACTAGCGAGAATATTCTACTAAATCCCTTTGGTAAAGTAAATTATGAATATTTAAAACAAAATAACTGTGAGAATGTGACACTGAATGAGGTGTCCTTAGTAAAAATGAATGATTTTGAAGGAATTACATTTCTGCATTCGGATTAAACATCTGTTCTGATGTAATTCCCAGGGGTTTGGTGTGAACTCATACTACGACCACGAGTACATAAGGCGGAGTGTCCACTACTGGAACGTGGTGCTCCCCCTGCTGGACAAAATCAAGAGGAGCCGTGGCATCCCTGGACCACTGGACCCCCTGTTCATACACTTCCCCTCTAGAGACATAGAGGTGAGCTACCACTACAGCTGCTTCTCTGAGCAACTGGGTTTGAACCCATCCTGCCACAACACTGTTAGTCTGCTGAGTTAAAGCATTTGCATGTGTGTAGACTTTTGATATCAAATTGAATTTTATTGGTCACATGCGCCGAATCCAACAGGTGTAGACTTTACAGTGAAATGCTGACTTATGAGCCCATTCACAACAATGCAGTGTTAAAAAGTAAGACAAAAAAAGGGAAATAGTAACACAATAACAATAACGAGGCTATATACAAGGAGTATCAGTACCGAGTCAATGAGCAGGGGTACGAGGTAATTGAGGTAATACACTATGTACACAGTACATGTGGGTAGGGTTAAAAGTGACTTGGCAATCAGGATATATATTTGTATTTATTATTGGTCCCGGCAGCAGCTACTCTTCCTGGGGTCCAGCAAAATTAAGGCAGTTTATACAATTTTAAAAACATTACAATACATTCAGACTGTGTGCCCTCAGGCCCCTACTCCACCACTACCACATATATACAGTACAAAATCCATGTGTACGTGTGTGTATGCTCTCATGTGTGTATGCATGTCTGCCTATGTTTGTGTTGCTTTACAGTCCCTGCTGTTCCATAAGGTGTTTTTTTTTTATCTGTTTTTTTAAATCTAATTTTACTGCTTGCATGAGTTACTTGATGTGGAATAGAGTTCCATGTAGTCATGGCTCTATTTAGTATTGTGTTCCTTCCATAGTCTGTTTTGGACTTGGGGACTGTGAAGAGACCACTTGTGGCATGTCTTGTGGGGTATGCATGGGTGTCTGAGCATGGGTGTCAGACAGCCCGGTGCATTCAACATGTCAATACCTCTCATAAATACAAGCAGTGATGAAGTCAATCTCTCCTCCTCTTTCATACATATATAAACTCAGCAAAAAAGAAACGTCCCTTTTTCAGGACCCTGTCTTTCAAAGATAATTCGTAAAAATCCAAATAACTTCACAGATCTTCATTGTAAAGGGTTTTAAACACTGTTTCCCATGCTTGTACACTGAACCATAAACAGTTAATGAACATGCACCTGTGGAACGGTCGTTAAGACACTAACAGCTTACAGATGGTAGGCAATTAAGGTCACAGTTATGAACACTTAGGACACTAAAGAGGCCTTTCTACTGACTCTGAAAAAGACCAAAAGAAAGATGCCCAGGGTCCCTGCTCATCTGCGTGAACGTGCCTTAGGCATGCTGCAAGGAGGCATGAGGTCTGTAGATGTAGCCAGGGAAATAAATTGCGATGTCCTTACTGTGAGACGCCTAAGACAGCACTCTACAGGGAGACAGGACGGACAGCTGATCATCCACGCAGTGGCAGACCACATGTCACAACACCTGCACAGGATCGGTACATCCGAACATCACACCTGCGGGACAGGTACAGGATGGCAACAACAACTACCCAAGTTACACCAGGAACACACAATCCCTCCATCAGTGCTCAGACTGTCCGCAATAGGTTGAGGGAGGCTGGACTGAGGGCTTGTAGGTCTGTTGTAAGGCAGGTCCTCACCAGACATATCCGACAACAATGACGCCTATGGGCACAAACCCACCGTCGCTGGACCAGACAGGACTGGCAAAAGTGCTCTTCACTGACGAGTCGCGGTTTTGTCTCACCAGGTGTTGGTCGGATTCGCGTTTATCGTCGAAGGAATGAGCGTTACACCGAGGCCTGTACTCTGGAGCGAGATCGATTTGGAGGTGGAGGGTCCGTCATAGTCAGGGGCGGTGTGTCACAGCATCATCGGACTGAGCTTGTTGTCATTGCCTGCAATCTCCAAGCTGTGCATTACAGGGAAGACATCCTCCTCACTCATGTGGTACCCTTCCTGCAGGCTCATCCTGACATGACCCTCCAGCATGACAATGCCACCAGCCATACTGCTCGTTCTGTGCGTGATTTCCTGCAAGACCGGAATGTCAGTGTTCTGCCATGGCCAGCGAAGAGCCCGGATCTCAATCCCATTGAGCACGTCTGGGACCTGTTGGATCGGAGGGTGAGGTCTAGGGCCATTTCACCCCAGAAATGTCTGGTGCAGTTCATGAGGAGGAGATGTTTTTGCTGAGTATTGTAGATTTGTAGTGGTATAATAATGTTATGATGTACTGTTTTATTTTTTGTTTTACATGTAATGTAATTGACTTAATGTGTTTGGACCCCAGGGAGTGTAGCTGCTGCCTTGGCAACAGCTAACGGGGATCCCTAATAGATACAGATGTGAGTGCTACGGGGTGGTAGTCATTGAGATAGGTTACAGCTTGTCAGTGCATGCTCTGAGTATGCATCCTGGTAATCTGTCTGGGCCTGTGGCCTTGTGAATGTTAACATGTTTAAAAGTCTTACTCACATCGGCTACGGAGAGAGTGATCATAGTCTTCTGGAACAGCTGGTTCTCTCACACATGGACAGTGTTGCTTGCCTCTACGCGAGCATAGATGGCTTTTAGCTCATTTGGTAGGCTGGCGTCTCTGGGCAGCTCTCGGCTGGGTTTCCCGTTGTATTCTGTGATAGTTTGCAAGCCCTGCCACATCAAACAAGTGTCAGAGCTGGTGTAATAGGATTTGATCATAGTCCTGTATTGACACTTTGCCTGTTTGATGGTTCGTCGCAGGGCCCAGCGTCGTCCGGTTTAGGGCAGGGTTTGGCTGGTCGGGATTTCCTTGTCCCATCGCGCTCTAGCGACTTCTTGAGGTGGGCCGGGCTCCTGCAAGCTGACTACGGTCGCCAGTTGGACGGCGTTTCCTCCGACACAGTGGTGCGGCTGGCTTCTGGGTTAAGCGAGCAGTGTGTCAGGAAGCAGTGCGGCTTGGCAGGGATGTGTTTTTCCAAGGACGCATGGCTCTCGACCTTCGCCTCTCACAAGTCCGTAGGGTAGTTGCAGCAATGGGACAAGACTGTAACTACCGATATCACCAAAAAGGAGTAAAAATAATCACCGGCCACTAGGAACGCCGCCTCTAGATGAGCATTTTCTTGTTTGCTTATGGCCTTATACAGCTTGTTGAGTGCGGTCTTAGTGCCAGCATCGGTTTGTGGCGGTAAATACAACTACGAAAAATACAGATGAATACTCTTGGTAAATAGTATGGTCTACAGCTTATCATGAGTTACAGTAACTCAGGCGAGCAGAACATTGATACTTCCTTAATATTTGAGATTGCGCACCAGCTGTTGTTAATAAAGAGACCCATCACCACCACCCTGGATCTGCCGTTCTGTACTGTCGATGCATTGAAAAACCAGGTAGCTTTATATTATCCATATCCTTGTTCAGCTGTGACTCCAAGAAGCATAGTATTTTACAGTTCTTAATGTCCTGTTGATAGGATAGTCTCGAACAGAGCTCATCCAATTTTTTTCTCCAGCGATTGCACATTCGCAAATAGAACCGAGGGTAGAAACAGTCTCACCAGGGTGCTCGCGTGCCGACCTCTATACGAGTGTCGTGGATCAGGGCCTGGTCCGGGATAATCCGTATGTCTTTTGCCTCCGACTCATTGAAGTAGAAATCCTCGTCCAAACGGAGGTTAGTGATAGCTGTTCTCATGTTCAGAAGCTTTTTTCGGTCATAGTGTTTCCACCATTGTTTCCTATGTACAAAAAAAAGTTCAGATTAGGACAAAACAAGACACTAAATAGCACAATTGGTCAGGAGCCTGTAAAACGGCGGCTATTCACTCCGGCGCGATGTAATCACTGTTGCCAAGCCAAAAAATTGACAAGACCAGTTTTAATGTATGCATTGCTCTATTTTTATTGGTTAGTGTGTTTGTGTTCATCGCAGATCCCATCAGTGAAGGGCTTTGAGGAGGAGGCCAAGATAGCATTTGCAATCCTCCTGGACATCGAGGGGAAGACCGAGGAGGCTATCGCTACCCTGGAGACCATCAACAACATCTCGTCTAACTGGCACCTAGCTAGGGTATGTAGTGAGGGGTTCACTGCTCTACCTTGGTCTTGGAGTCTGTCACCTGCACTTCATCACCATGCTTTTAAGTGCAGCTCCCAGTAAAAAATTCTGCCAGTATTTTTCTCTGTTTTACCATACAAAATGTGTTTGTTATGAATTGTGTCTTTTGATATATCTCTGTGTGTTTTGTAGATCTTCCAGCGTCTGTCTGAGGAGGCCGGTAGCGGTGTGGAGGAGACACAGGACAGGTGCATCATATTCCTCAGGAAGTTCCGAACTTACCTGTCCAAGATCTACAACGCCAACGCTGACGACATGGATAAGGTTAGACACCCACACTAGTGGTGCGCGGGTCAGCTATTTGTTCACTTGCCTGCAATTGCTAAAGCTAAGGCCCGCACCCAACCCTAACCCACAAATATAGAATATGTGCTATAGGCTATAGTCAATGACCGCAGAACCATTCTTTGATAGGGGTGCATGATTTCTTTTGTTGCATGATTTTGATGTGTTTCTACTAATAATTTCTGACATTTTGGTAGGCTATTTGTTAGTCATCTTCTCTATAATTAGATACATGCAGCTTCTCTTCTGTCATTAAATGTTGCCCTAGAAGACTAAATTAACCCTTGCTCTCCAGAATAAATCGATAGAATGAATGCTTCAAACTAGTTGACATCTGAGAAAATGCAATAACTCAACAACAACAAAAAGATAAAGATGGCACCTCTACCGATGGTATCTAACTGAGCATTCGCATTCTCTCAAGATGCTGAAAGAAATAAATAATACTTCTCCACTCCTGTTCCTGAGTAAAAATGTTGCCCACATTTTGTGTATAATTTTACTGCAAGAAATGCTTAATTCTGCTGCCGTTAATATTAAGGCTATGTGAGAGGTTATAGGCCTACAGTCAGTGTCCAGATTTGAGTTTCCATTTAACCCATCTGAACAGTAGGCTACAGTTACCTTCATATAATCAAAAGTTTAAGATGACATTCAACCATATTCACTGTTATGTCCCAGCTGCCCGTTTCGATGGAGGAGGTGATGGATCTCCTGAATGATGTGAAACAGCAGCTGGAGGAGAGTGGAGAAGCGATGGATGAAGAGGAGGACGGACCGGTCCACTCCAGCCTTCAGTTTACTAAGCCTGCTGCTTCAATCTCTTGTGTCAAATTCGCCCCATTAACCCCCTCCCCCAGCAAGAGCTTGGTCTCTCCCTCCAAAAGACACCTGGTACGTTTAATTATAAATGTTGACTTATAAACATATGTGTGAGAGTTGTTCTTCCTATTTTTCAAACATGGACATGCATGCACTCAAACAACCTGTACAGTAAATCTTTCTCGCATAAATAATCGAAATATCTTAATGGGGGGGCGGGAAATTATCCTCCATTTCCAGATTTCCCCAAAGAAGCCACCTCATTGGGCGGAGGACCAGAAGTCCCTCCTGCAGATGCTCTGCCAGCAGGTGGAGAGCCTCAAGGTCAGCCCCTGGCTTCATTGTTTTTGAGGATCTGGGAGATGGATGTTAGCCATGTCAAGTGTGCCTATTAAATTATAGATGTTAATGTATGGTTTCTGTGTTGATAAGTGCTGTGTGGTTGGGTTGCAGAATGAGGTCCATGACCTGAGGCATCACTCGTCAGACAGCATGGCGTCACCCCACCAAAGAATGTATGGCGATGGGTACGGGGCTGAGAGCATGCAGGAGGGCTACCCCCCAGCACAGACCTTCCATGGAGCACCCCTCACTGGTAGGAACACGGTACACAACTGAGTTGTGTAGTTTGACTGTGTGTTATACAGAAATAGCAATGTTTCTAGGATATTCAATTATGAATGTTGATTATACCCTCTTTCCTCTTTTTGTTTACAGTTGCCACCACACAGGCACCCTCTATGTATTACAATCAATCCCCTGCTTATAACGCCGGACAGTATCTCCTTCGTACGGCAGCCAATGTTACCCCAACAAAGGTATGTGTTTATACCTTGGGATTCTTTAAGAATTGAGAATGGTTTAGTTATTTAAAGTGGGATAGTATTTTCAGTAGGGCTGGGCGATATGGCCTAAATTCATATCTTGATTTTTTTTCAAAGAATGGTACAGTACCAGTCAAAAGTTGGGACACATCTACTCATTCAAGGTTTTTTATGTTGGTGGGGGACTACTTTCTACATTGTAGAATAATAGTGAAGACATCAAAACTATGAAATAACACATATGGAATCATGTAGTAACCAAAAAAGGGGTTTGAGATTCTTCAAAGTAGCCACCCTTTGCCTTGATGACAGCTTTGCACACTTGGCATTCTCTCAACCAACTTCACCTGGAATGCTTTTCCAACAGTCTTGAAGGAGTTCCCACATATGCTGAGCACTTGTTGGCTGCTTTTCCTTCATTCTGCGGTCCAGCTCATCCCTAACCATCAATTGGGTTGAGGTTGGGTGGTTGTGGAGGCCAGGTCATCTGATGCATCACTCATCACTCTCCTTCTTGGTCAAATAGCCCTTACACTGTCTGAAGGTGTGTTGGGTCATTGTCCTGTTGTAAAACAAATGATTGTCACCATAAGCGCAAACCAGATGGGATGGTGTATCACTGCAGAATGCTGTGGTAGCCATGCTGCAGCAGAGGTAACTTTGGTTCTTCCTTTCCTGTGACGGTGCTCATGAGAGACAGTTTCATTATAGCGCTTGATGGTTTTTGCGACTGCACTTGAAGAAACTTTCAAAGTTCCTGACATTTTACGAATAACTGACCTTCATGTCTTAAAGTAATGATGGACTGTTGTGTCTCGTTGCTTATTTGACCTGTTCTTGCCATAATATGGACATGTTCTTCTGTATACCACCCCTACCTTGTCACAACACAACTGATTGGCTCAAACTCATTAAACTTCTTATGGCTTGAATCCCGTTAGCGGGATCGATATGACGACAGCCAGTGAAAGTGCACGGCAGCAAATTCAAAACAACAACAAATATCATAATTAAAATTTCTCAAACATAGAAGTATTATACAGCATTTTAAAGATAAGATTCTCCTTAATCTAACCACAGTATTCGATTTCAAAAAGGCTTTACGGCGAAAGCAAAACATTAGATTATGTTAGGACAGCACCTAAACAAGAAAAACCACACAGCCATTTTCCAAGCAAGGAGAGGCGTCACAAAAACCAGAAATACAGCTAAAATGAATTACTAACCTTTGATGATCTTCATCAGATGACACTCCCAGGACTCAATGTTACAAAATACATGTATGTTTTGTTCGATAAAGTTCATATTTATATCCATAAACCCCATTTTTACATTGGCGCGTGATGTTCAGAAAATGTATTCCCACCAAAACCTATATACTACTCCTTAATGCAACCGCTGTGTCAGATTTTAAAATAGCTTTACGGCGAAAGCACATTTTTCAATATTCTGAGTACAGAGCTCAGCCATCAAAGCAAGCTATACAGTTACCCGCCAAGTTCTGGAGTCAACTAAACTCAGAATTGGTATTATAAATCTTCCCTTACCTTTGCTGATCTTCATCGGAATGCACTCCCAGGCCTCCCACTTCCACAAGAAATGTTATTTTTGTTCGAAATACTTCATATTTATTTCCAAATACCTCTGTTTTGTTTGCGCGTTCCGATCACTATCCAAAGGCATAAAACAACAGCGTAAAACAGCGTAAAACAACAGACAAAAAGTCAAATAGTTCCATTACCGTTCGTAGAAACATGTCAAACAATGTTTACAATCAATCCTTAGGGTCTTTTTTTTAACATAAAACGTCGATAATATTCCAACCGGACAAAAGCGTATTCATTACAGAAGAAAAAGGAGCGGCGCTCCAAGCGTGCCGCGCTGTAAACAACTCACTGGTCCCAGGCAGTCCACTGATTGACTGATCTCCTATTCTCTGCCCAGTAACAGTAGACGGATGAAACAAGTTTCTAATGGCTGTTGACAGCCAATGGAAGCCTTAGGAAGTGCAAAATGACCCCACAGACACTGTAGTTTGAACAGGGATTAGATAGAAAAACTACAAGTCACTTCCTGGTTGGATCTTTTCTCAGGTTTTTGCCTGCCATATGAGTTCTGTTATACTCACAGACAACGTTCAAACAGTTTTAGAAACTTCAGAGTGTTTTCTGTCCAAAGCTACTAATAATATGCATATCTTAGTTTCTGAGAGTGAGTAGCAGGCAATTTACTTTGGGCAAGTCAGTCATCCAAGCGACTCAATACTGCCACCATCCATAAGAAGTTAAGAAGGACAGAAATTCCACAAATTAACAAGGCACACCTGTTAATTGAAATGCATTCCATGTGACTACCTCATGAAGCTGGTTGAGAGAATGTCAAGCGTGTGCAAAGCTGTCATCTAGGCAAAGGTTGGCTACTTTGAAGAATCTTAAATATAAAATATTATTCTAAAATGTAGAAAATATAAAAAATAAAGACAAACCCTGGAATGAGTATGTGTCCAAACATTTGACTACTACGTATATAATATATATTTTTTAAACTTCTCTAAGTAAGCTTTGTACAGTTAAAGGGTCAAATACACTGCATTTCAAATGCAGTCAGAAATAATATAATGAATTCAAGGCTTGTGAAGTTATACCTCGGCTAAATATAGGGCTTCCACAATCATAAGTGGCGAAGCGGTCTTAGGCACTGCATCTCAGTGCTTGAGGCATCACTACAGTCCCTAGTTCGAATCCAGGCTGCATCACAACTATCCGTGATTGGGAGTCCCATAGGGCGGCGCACATTTGACCCATCGTCGTCTGGGTTTGGCCAGTGTAGGCCGTCATTGTAAGTAAGAATTTGGTCTTAACTGACTTGCCTAGTTAAATAAATAAAAAATAAGACTAATAATGTAATATTTTTATCAAAATGATTTAACCTGCCTTTTTGTAATCACGGATCTGTCTAACCAGAACCATGCATAATGCACATTTACTAATAATGACTAACTTCTTGTAGCAGGCATTAGGCTCTAGAAAATTAATAAAGGTCTCATAATTAATCTCAAGCACAAGCCCATGTGCTAGTGACTAGCTAGCTAATCTTTATATTTACATTTTAGCTAACCTGGATCTAGCTAAGAAGGAAGAACAGTTTAATTGTTATGAACACAGCCTTCTGTCCGTCTTCAACTGTTTGAACAGCATGTTAGCTTGTCCACTTTGTTCAGATATTGAAATCGAGTGGCCTACCTAAATTCTCAGAATGAGAACAAGTTGAGATTTCTTTATACAATTGTGTTTTATGCTTATTGCACATTTATAAAACACAGACTAGACAGCTAGCATAAAGGTATTTGGCTAAAATGCTGCTAGTGGTACTTGATGCCACATGCGACAAACTGAGCATTCATTTTCCAGAATCAATGGTCATGGCTACTCTCGTTTTAACATCTCTATTACGGTAAAATCATTTCTTAATGTGTTTCGGTGTCCATATGATCGATTCTGTTGGACCAGACGTCAAATGCAAATAGTGAGTTAAAACTGCTCATCAGAGAGGAAGAAGTGATCTCTCATCTTTGTTTTCGTGAGGGGCTTGGTGTGTGTGTCTGATTCTGTGTAAACCAGAGGAAGAGGCGAAGTCTGTTCAAAATCAGCCAAATGCGTTTCTATGGCCTTATTTTGGACCTAAGCTTGTCGTATTCCTTCCTGCCTTGGTGACAACAACTACCATTGTTAGGGTGGAGACGTACATCTTGTCATTATATACAGATCTCTGGTGTAAATGGGAAGGTGCACAGAAGGAGCAAAGGAGACGAGATCAAAAAGACATTAACGTTTATTAAAAAGGAAACACAAAAAAACTTGGTTCTTGCAATACAGGCAGTTTGGAATATCGTGCAAAAACATATATTTGGAATTAATTGACTTAATTTGATATCGCCCAGCCCTACTTTTCAGTGGCAAATATGAAATGCATAGGTTTTAGTTTGAATACATTTTTCTTTCTCTTGTGTCTCAGGCTCCTGTGTATGGAATCAACCGCCTGCCACCCCAGCAGCACATGTATGCCTACCAGCAGCCCACAAACACACCTCCCCTGCAGTCAACACCAGCCTGCATCTACCCTCCTCAAGATCAGGTCTTCAGCGCCCCTCTCCGCTTTGAGTCACCAGCAACCAGTCTTCTATCCCCATACAGTGAGGAATACTACGGCCACTCTCAGCCCACCACAAACCCTCCCCTCCCAGAGCCTGGCTACTTCACCAAGCCCTCCATTGTACCTGTCCAACCACCAAAGAGCATTGAGGGGAAGCCTGTGGGCTTTGGGAAGATCTCTTTTGGCCAGCCGATCCCTGCTGAGCCTCCTAAGTTGCCCAGCTTTGGTGCTGGAATAGTCGCCCAGTCCACTCCATCATCCGCTGCCTTTAAATTCAACTCCAACTTTAAATCCAATGATGGGGACTTCACCTTCAAGTCCAAAAACAATGAGAGCCTGTTGGGTCTTCTGACATCAGACATTCCCACCAAATCTGAGGGTCCCTCAGAGGGGAAGCCCCAAGAGCCTCGTAGCCAGGGAGGGATTTTTACCTTTGGCACTAAAAGCGCTCCTGGGTTCTCCTTTGCTGACACAATCCAGATCCAGGACAAACCAAACCTGTTTGGAAAAATTGACCAGCCATTTAGTTTCACTGATGTAACCATGCCGGTATTTGGGCTGGCAAACACAGCGGAGGAGGAGAAGGGAGCAGAGAGCAATAACGACAGCACTCATGTGGAGGAGGACGAGGATGGGCCTCACTTTGAGCCTATTGTGCCCCTCCCTGACAAAGTAGACGTGAAGACTGGAGAGGAGGAAGAGGAGGAGATGTTCTGTAACAGGGCCAAGCTGTTCAGATTCGATGCGGAGACAAAAGAGTGGAAAGAGAGAGGTATCGGCTTAGTCAAAATCCTAAAGCACAGTAGATCAGGAAAAGTGCGTCTACTGATGAGGAGGGAGCAGGTTCTGAAGATCTGCGCTAACCACTACATCACGCCAGATATGCTCCTGAAACCAAATGCTGGATCTGACAAGTCCTGGGTCTGGAATGCCGTTGATTATGCGGATGAGGAACCAAGGCCTGAGCAACTGGCCATCCGGTACAAAACGCAAGACGAGGCATTGCTCTTCAAGACAAAGTTTGAAGAGGCTCAGAAGATCGTTCCCAAATCTCCAGAAAAGCAGCAAGATCAGTCATATAGGAATTTTCCTAAACCCTCTGATCCATTGGCGACAAACTTTGCTGCCCAGTTTGCAAAGAAGTACGAGGAGTGGGACTGCAATGTGTGCTGTGTAAGAAATGCAGCTAAAGTTATGCAGTGTGTTTCCTGCCAGACTGCCAACCCTAATGTCCCATCGAAGCCGGCCCACACACCGACTACTGACATCAAAGGCTTTACTAGTGGGGCAGCTTCAGTGGGAGGATTTACTTTTGGATTTGGAGCTGACTCGTCAAAAGACACCAGCAGCTCAGGATCTATTGGAAAAGGATTTGGGTCTTTTGGAGCTCAGATACCCTCCTCCTTTACGTTTGGAACCAGTGGCACCACTTATATACCTGCTGCTGGTTTTGGTGCCCAGTTTGGAAAGAGGCAAGAAACCACAACAGTAGCAGCAGAATCAAAGCCCTCAACCATGCCATTTGACTCTGGATTTGGTGTGCAGTTTGGCAAAAAGCCAGGACAGTGGGACTGTGATACATGCGCTGTAAGAAATGAGGCATCTGCAAACAGTTGTCTCTCTTGTCAAACTCCTAACCCTTCAGGAAAACCTGCTGCTGGTGGCCCAGCATTGGCAACCCTCTCAAATGGGTCTGGATTTGGTGCACAGTTCAGCAAAAAGCCAGGACAGTGGGACTGTGATACATGCGCTGTAAGAAATGAGGCATCTGCAAACAGTTGTCTCTCTTGTCAAACTCCTAACCCTTCAGGAAAAGCTGCTGCTGGTGGCCCAGCATTGGCAACCCTCTCAACTAGGTCTGGATTTGGTGCACAGTTTGGCAAAAAAACAGGGCAGTGGGAGTGTGATGTTAGAAATGATGAGTCTACTAGCAGTTGTGTTTCTTGTCAAACTCCAAACCCTGTAGCCAAAACAGATGTAGATGGAGCAGCACAATCAAAGCCCTCAACCATGCCATTTGGTGCCCCAGCTTCTGCAACCCTCTCAACTGGGTCTGGATTTGGTGCCCAATTCAGCAAAAAGCTAGGGCAATGGGACTGTGATACATGCGTTGTAAGAAACGAGGCTTCTTCAAGCAGTTGTGTTTCTTGTCAAACTCCTAACCCTTCAGCAAAATCAACAGTAGCGGTAGAACCAGCAACAAAGCCAACAGTGTCAGGCTTTGCTGCTCCTTTTTCAAAGAAGGATGGACAATGGGACTGTGACACCTGTCTAGTGAGGAATGATGCATCTGCCTCTAAGTGTGTTTCCTGCCAGACACCCAACCCCAATGCTAGCAGCTCCTCTTTTGGGGCCATGTTTGCCAGGCAGGGGGGACAGTGGGACTGTGACGCATGTCTAGTCAGAAACAACAACTCTGCCAGTCAATGTGTCTCCTGTGAGATGCCCAACCCCAATGTTAAGAGCACAGCCACAGCCGCCACTTCCAGCTCATCCTTCAGCTTTAACTTCGGGCGTCGGAGTGCCTCTACTCAACCTACAGGCGCTGGGTTTAAAGCAAACTTCAACAGTGACAGCTCTTTGCAGTTTGGTACAGGCAAAGTTGATAAAAGTTCCCCTGCATCCTTCAAGTTTGAGACCCCTCCTCAGGCTGAAAGCAGTACCCCCAGTGCTGCAGGCTTCTCTTTCACCATGCCTATCCCAGCAGGTGGCTTTAAGTTTGGCACTCAGGAAACTGCAAAGGAAACCCTACCAGCTGAAACTCAGACCCCTGCTTCAGGGTCTGCATCAATGTTCCTGAAGAGTATCGCAGAGCAGCACAAAGAGAAAGAGAAGGAATCTGGTGTCAGTGTATATGCATCAGCGCTGTCAGTGGACAAGACAGGTCAGGATGAAAATCCCCTCTTCACTGGCAAACCCAACGACTTCAGTTTTGCAGACTTGGCTAAAAACTCACAAGGAGACTTCCAGTTTGGCCAGACTGACTCCAATTTCAAAGGCTTCACCCACGCTGGTGAGCAGCTGTTCACATCCCTTCAGTCAAACCAGATGGCAGACACCTCAGCTGACCAGGATGAAGAGGACGTATACAAGACGGAGGAGAATGACGATATCCAGTTTGAGCCTGTGGTCCAGATGCCAGAGAAAGTGGACCTGGTCACAGGAGAGGAGGACGAACAGGCCCTCTACTCCCAGAGAGTGAAGCTTTTCAGGTTTGACGGAGACATCAGCCAATGGAAGGAGAGGGGCGTTGGGGTCCTCAAGATCCTGAAGAACGCCACCAATGGCAGGCTTAGGGTTCTGATGAGGAGAGAGCAGGTCCTGAAGGTGTGTGCCAACCACTGGATTACCACCACCATGAACCTGAAGCCCTTGGCTGGCTCCGACAAGGCCTGGATGTGGCTGGCTAATGACTTCTCTGATGGAGATGCCAGACTGGAGCAACTCGCTGCCAAGTTTAAAACCCCTGAGCTTGCTGAGGAGTTCAAGCTAAAGTTTGAGGAGTGTCAGAGGCTCCTGTTAGACATCCCACTGCAGACTCCTCACAAGCTTGTTGACACGGGCAGAACTGCACATCTCATCCAGAAGGCAGAGGAGATGAAGTCCGGCCTGAAAGATCTTAAATCTTTCCTGACCGATGACAAAACCAAGATCAAGGAGGACGACCGCCAAGCTAACATCACGACAGCCAGTAACACCTCTGGTCTGATTATCAAGCCCCACGCGGAGAGCACTGGCCCTACCTTAGAATGGGACAACTATGACCTGAGAGAGGAGGCTCTGGACGACAGTGCTGACACCTCTGTCTACGCCTCACCCCTGGCAAGCAGCCCAATCAGGAAGAACCTCTTCTGCTTTGGAGAATCCACAGCTGGCTTTAACTTCAGCTTCCAGCCTGTCGTCAGTCCCGCCAAGTCGCTGGCCAAGATGAACCAGAGCGGGGTGTCGGTGGACGAGGAGCAGGACATTAGCCAGGAGGAGGAGCGGGACGGCCTGTACTTTGAGCCTGTGGTTCCCCTGCCAGACCTGGTAGAGATCTCCACTGGAGAGGAGAATGAAAATGTGTGTTTCAGCCACAGGGCAAAGCTGTATCGCTATGACAAAGACCTGAACCAGTGGAAGGAGAGGGGCATCGGAGACCTCAAGATACTGCAGAACTACAACACCAAACGAGTCAGACTCATCATGAGGAGAGACCAAGTCCTGAAAATCTGCGCCAACCACTGGGTCACATCTTCTATGAAGTTGGAGCCCATGAAGGGTGCTGAGAAGGCCTGGGTCTGGAGCGCTATTGACTTTGCCGAGGTAGCTAAGGGAAATGTTGAGCAGTTAGCTGTGAGATTCAAACTGAAGGATGTGGCTAACTCCTTCAGAGATGTCTTTGACCAGGCTAAAACTGCCCAGGAGAATGAGATTCTGGTCACTCCAATAGCCTCCAGTGAGACCCTTCCTCAGGAGGAAGCAATAGCGACGGGGACAACAGTGCTTGGACAAACCGCTGTGGTCATCCTGGAGGATACCACCACAGAACGGACGGAGCTGTATCATGAGACTTTACACACCCCTGACTGCAAGTCCTCCACCGCCACACCACATAGCCCTCTCAACCTCTCCAGGATGGTGATGTCCCCACCCAAGTTCCTCTTTGGAACAGACTCTCTCCAGAAGTTTTTTGGAAGCAGCCCCCCGTCGTCCAAGGAGGATGGTTCTTCGGAGAGTTCCAAGTTTAAAGACAGCGGTCGGACCTCCCAGCCTTTAACTGCATTCAAAATCTCAGAAAAAGGTAAGCCTTTTGTTATCCTTTCTTGATTGTTTTTGTTGAGCTTGCGGTTCAGTGTAAACCTTTTGTTTTTGAATGGTGATGCCCATTATGGAGTTTTCACATAATTTGACCCCATTGTGTTGTGATTCCATTCTTGTCCCATTGGTTTATCGTAATGCTCCTCCCACCAGCCCACACTCTTGTGTTAGTAGGACAGAACATAACCGTCACTCCCATTAGCCTAACTTTACATCCACTCTTCCTCACATTTGGTATTTTAATATGGGTTGTTTGATATGATAGCCGATGTAAATGATTATATAATCCATTACATTTAGTATATTATACAAAATAATGCAGTCACAAGATTTATTGCAGGCTTCGTCTTCATGAAGGCAGAAATGGGGACAGGACATAGTTGGAGAACTCTAGATTAGGCCTGGGCAATTCCAGTCCTCGGGGGCCTGGTTGTTGTCACACTTTTCTCCTCTAACGATGTCCTGTCCCCGCCATTCTTAAAGTAGTCAACTGGGTGGGACTTCCCATGGGTTACGGAAGGATCACATGATTCCATCCGAGTCATCTGCCAGTAAATTATACTTCTGAGCAAACACTAGGTGGCAGTATGCACCCTTTCAGTTTGTTTGCCAACTAGGAGGAGAAGGAGGAGGTAATAATAATGGAGATTGCATCAATGGCGCTGCCCGTGAGTTTACAGACGCCATAATGGAACTTAGGTAAAGATGATATCTCTATCATTCTCTATGGGACAGGACTGAAATAATGAAAGATTGATATTGGCCTAATCCATTACGCTTACTTAATGCAATGACGTTCAGCAACTTGAAGCTAACCAAAGATACATTAACATATTTTAATTTCTTAATCCAACCACCCACAATTCTAGTTTGTCTCACTTGCCAACCATTATTTTGTAGGATTGGATTTTAGGCTTTTCAAAGATAACCCAAAGACTTTTTGGACCAGCACCTCATCCACCCAATTTGAGCCCCCAGGTACTCTGTCACTACACTGTGTGTGCTGTGACACGTCACCTATACAGCTGTCACCCGTCTGGCCTTGCCTGGTAGCCGGTCTTAACCCGCACGCAACGAGTGGAACATGCAGTGCATTTGGAAAGTATTCAAAGCCGTTGATTTTTTTCCCACATTTTGTTACGTTGGTCTTATTCTAAAATTGAGGGAAACAACAATTTTATCAATGTACACACAATGACAAAGCAAAAACAGGTTTAGACATTTTTGCAAATGTTTAAAAAAATAAACAAATATTACGTTTACATAAGTATTCAGACCCTTTAATCACTACTTTGTTGAAGGTGAACCTACCCTCCAGTCCTGAGCGCTCGGGAGCAGGTTTTCATAAAGGATCTTTATGTACTTTACTCTGTTCATCTTTCCCTCGATCCTGACTAGTCTCCCAGTCCCTGCCGCTGAAAAACTTCCCACCGCCTTAATGCTACCACCACCATGCTTCACTGTAGGGATGGTGCCAGTTTTCCTCCAGACGTGAACCTTTGTATTCATGTCAAAGAGTTCAATCTTGGTTTCATCAGACCAGAGAATCTTGTTTCTCATGGTCAGTCCTTTAGACCCTTTTTGGCAATCTCCAAGGGGGCTGTCATGTGCCTTTTACTGAGCAGTGGCTTTCGTCTGGCCACTCTACCATAAAGGCCTGCTTGGTGGAGTGCTACAGTGATGGTTGTCTTTCTGGAAGGTTCTCCAATCTCCACAGAGGAACTCTGGAGCTCTGTCAGAGTGACCATTGGTTCTTGGTCTCCTCCCTGACCAAGGCCCTTCTCCCCCAATTGCTCAGTTTGGCCAGGGGGCCAACTCTAGGAAGAGTATTGGTGGTTTTAAACTTTTTCAATTGAAGATTGATGGAGGCCACTGTGTTCTAGGGGACCTTCAACCCTGACACGGTCACCAGTTGCAGTGTTTCCTCTGAAACATTGGTGCGGCTGGCTTCCGGGTTAATCGAGCAGTGTGTCAAGAAATAGTGCGGCTTGACAGGATCGTGTTCTGGAGGACGCATGGCTCTCGACCTTCGCCTTTCCCGAGTCTGTACTGGAGTTGCAGCGATGGGACAAGACTAAATATAAATTGGATATCACAAAATTGTGGAGAAAGAAGGGGTTAAAAAAAAGAATGAAAAGGGTTTTATTTATTTTTATTCTAAAAATGTTTTTGCTTGTTTTTATGGGGTATTGTGTGTAGATTGAGGAGGAATTTTTCAAATTGATTTAATCCATTTTAAAATAAGGCTGTAACTTAACAAAATGTGGAAAAGGGGGAGGGGTTTGAATACTTTCCGAATGCACTGTACAAAACATTAGTACAACAACCTAATGAGCTGCATGCCTATGTGTGATACTCAACAGTAACTCTTACTCTAGTGAAATATAGATTTCTGCAGATGAAAGTTAGGATAAGTGTTTGGCTAATGGAGGGGTGAAATGACTGAGTACCTGGTAGCATCCAGTTGTGTTGACGGCGATTCAGAGTACTTCTCCTTCTGTTTAAAAGGAGACACGGGGAGATTCCAGCCATGCTTCCTGACAGAAATGTGCTGTCACACACACATTTTTAGTCCAGGATGTGTAGCAACAGTGTGAAATCAAATCCCGCTCTGGTCTGGTTTGTTCCAGTGAAAGAGCCAGAGTTGAAACTCTGGTAGCATGTTCTGTATGTCACAAGCAAAACTTGTTCTACCACTGGACAGCAATCTATGGATTGGTTTTAGAGCAGCAGGAAGAAATGGTAAAACTGCTATCCTCTATGGTTGGCCTCATGTGCAGTACACTGTAGATCCATGGTTCTAATGTTTATAATGCTTTTGAGATTGACTTACTCAGTAGTAATAGCATTGTCAGAGATATAGGAGCCTGCTCGCTCGGTGTGGTGAAATGCATGGTGTCAATCTTTTTAGATGCATGTGTTTTGATGAGGAACTAACCCTAGACATGCACCTACCTGCTTAGTGAAATGGTTTTGTGACTTTCTAGTAAATAAAATGTTAGCCTGCCTTTTTAGTACCAAACAATAACCTTGGAGCATAATTACGTCAAGTCATATTACAGTTTCTGTAGATCCAATTTTCAATAATAATTCAAATTCACCTTGGAGATGAATATAGTTGTATTAATCGGTTCCTGCTCTCAATGTCTCGCTGTTCTGTACACTGTTCTGTTGGAAGGGGGCCTCCTGACTGAGTTCTCACCATTTGTGTTGTGTTATAGCACCCTCTCAGGCGGAGGCCGACGGTGAGGTGGAAGTGGTGTATGTGAGGCAGCCAACAGTTGAGCAGGCTTTTCTGGCCAGGGAACTCATGCTGCCTCTCACCTTCTTCTGCTACCAGAACCAACCAGGATATACCAGTGACGACCAGACAGATGGTGAGAAACATTCTCTCTTAAACTTTTTCTTCCTGCATGAGCAACCGTTTAGTAATTGTAGTTGACAGTGTTGCTAAGGTTAATTTGTGCTGTGAATATTGCAGATGAGGACTTTGAGACAGCAGTTAAAGCCCTGAATGGAAAACTGTACCAGGATCCTCCTGAGAGAGAGGCTGCAAGTGCAGTTTCTGGTAAGTTTCATGGCCAAAGCAGCTATAGAGATGGGTATGAATAGGACAGGTTGGGGTGAAATTTCTCCTCAAAAGTTACTTCACCAATAACCTGCTCCACTCGTCTCCTCTCAGCAGGCCAGGTCGAGGCAGGTGTTGAGGGTCTGGACCCGGAGGTTGAGGTGGTATGGGAGAAGAGGCCTACTCCAGAGGAAGAACAGAAAGCCAGGAACCTGCAGCTGCCTTCAACCTTCTTCTGTGGTGAAGGCAGCGACAGCGAGGCAGAGAAGGACAAGCCTGAGGACTTTGAGACAGAGGTCCGCAAAGCACAGGAGGCCCTGGTGAGATTATATGATATGCATTTGTTTGCACATAGGTAAACAACTTATGTGGCATTGGGTTATAAGAAATTGAAAGTGGTTCTCTCAAGCAAATGTTAACTGTTTTAGTTATTGTGTTTTAGGATGCTGAGAGAAGCTCAGACCCTGTTTCATCTGAGGCTGTGTCCTCCAGCACCGGCGAAGTCCAGTCCACTACAGCAGAAAAACAGGTCCCATTTCAGTCCTTAGCCATCCATAAGGTTGAAGTCTCAGCCCCAGGTAGCCAGGAACAGGCCACAGAACAGTCGGTTACCATCCAGGAGGCAGAAGTCCAGTCCTCTACAGCAGAGGAACATGTCCCAGATCAGTCCTTAACAATACAGGAGGCTGAAATCCCAACCCCAGGTAGCGAGGAACAGGCCACAGAACAGTTGGTTACCATCCAGGATGCTGACATTCAGTCTTGTACAGCAGAGGAACAGGTCCCAGTTCAATCAGTAACCATCCAGGAGGCAGACGTCCAGTCCTCTACAGCAGAAGGACAGGTCTCAGTTCAGTCATTAACCATTCAGGAGGCAGAGGTCCAGTCCACTACAGAGGGGCAGCAGACTCCAGATCAGTCAGACTCCCCTTCAACATCATCTCAGACTGCGGTCTCCCGCAGCAGGGAGCAGGCTGCCACTCCAAACTCTTCAGAAAAACCTGCTGCTAGTGCCCCAGCTTTGGTAACCCCCTCATTTGGTTTTGGATTTGGTGTACAGTTTGGCAAAAAGCCAGGGCAGTGGGAGTGTGACACATGTCTTGTTAGAAATGAGGAGTCTGCAAGCAGTTGTGTTTCTTGTCAAACTCTAAACCCTGCTGCCAGCAGCGGGGAGCAGGCTCCAGATCAGTCAGACTCTACTCCAGCAGCTACCAGCAGCAGCCCTATAGACCTGTCTGCCAAGAAGACCTCTGAGCCTGACTCCACTACTACATTTACTACAAGCACTACTCAGGGTATGAGATATTTATCACTGCAAAGCCTTTTGAAATCTACCCTCACTTAACTCTTGGCAATGCCTTCTATGTCCTCCCAGCAACACAATCCTACTTCTGACACCAATGCAGCAAGCTGAGCTGTCTTCTCTTCCTTACTTTCTCTTTTACAGATGATCCTAACTCATTTGGCTCATTGGGCTTCAGTGCTCTAGGAGGGGAAGGGTTCTCCTTTGCTGATCTGGCACAGAACACTGGGGGGGAATTTGCCTTTGGAAAACAAGGTTGGCACTTCTAAGTTTTCTCTGTACGATTGACTGAAGAAAATTCTATATGATGTGTGTTCTTAAGATTTCTATTATTCGCCATGACAACTGAGTTATGTTTCAGTGGAAACAAACATTTCAGTGAACTTTTTTCTGTTTCATTGTTAGATTCCAACTTCTCGTGGGCGAACGCCGGGGCTACGTTGTTTGGAGCTGCAGCCCCAGCCAAAGCTGAGGGAGGGGAGGAGGGGAGTGATGAAGAGGACACTAATAATGTGGGCATTGACTTTGAACCCATAGTCTCTCTACCAGAGGTACTTATCAATGCACTGCTTCTCATCTGTCTCCACTTACCCTTACTGGGAATGTCATCGTTATGAAGTAAAGTAAGTAGTCTTGGTGTGTGCGAGCAAGAATAGCTCATGGGAGCAGACCGGTTTCTGTAGTGAGGCAGCTTGTTTTACAAGTACACTGCCTGGACAGGACACTAGTCTGACGCAGGGCCTTCCCCCAATCTATCTGTTTTAAGGAAAAGTCCACAAAACCACTCATTCTTTCATTTACAGGGTTAAGTAACACTATGTGAGAAAAGTGTGATTTAAAAAAAAAAAAAAAGTACATTCATTTTGGCGTCATAATAACGTTTGTAGCAACATGGAAAGTTGTTATGGAAATCTGTTGCATCTCAAGTTGTCTACAAAATCCACAATGCAATGCTCTCTCTACGGGCAAACGAAGCTACACACAATAATATAGAAGATAATATCAGCATGTTAGTTAGCTGTAAAATCTCCTAAACAAACTGCACTATCAATTTATGAGTCTACAATCTCACCGTGTTCAACCTGCAGATCAATGTGCCTTACAGAGTGGAGTCTGTAAGGCACATGGGAAACGTTGAGAGAAGACATCCTCCCGAGTTGTGACATCGGCCAGTATTGAAATCTGACATGTATGATAGATGTTTTTGCGATCTAAAAGGCATATTCCTCATAATTTCCAGTGTAGTGAGAGCGACTTTATCACAGTGCTACATCATACCGGAGGCATTTCTGCCTGCTCGAACCACAATCACTCTGATACACATGAAATGACCCAGGGAATCAATAGAACATCACTCATAGATGCACAAAATCAATATAACATTCAAAATGGGTGAACCTTTCCTTTAATGCTGAGTTCCAAGCAGAGACTCTACGTCATCGTTATAACTGACTAAATGTGTTCTTAGGTGGAGGCTTAGTCTAGAGCTGGCATTACTCCACATTCTATCTATATGACAGAGAATGTTGCATGTTCTACTCAATACATTTCTGTATGAGTTCTGTAATCTTACACCCTCTTGACGAATAAGCTCTTGGTCTGGTCACTAACCTGTGTGTAACTGTGTTGTCCAGGTGGAGACTAAGTCAGGGGAGGAGGATGAGGAGATCCTGTTTAAGGAGCGTACCAAGCTGTACCGCTGGGAGAGAGACCTGGGCCAGTGGAAGGAGAGGGGTGTGGGAGACATCAAGATCCTCTTCCACCCCGATAAGAGGTTCTACCGGGTGCTGATGAGGAGGGAGCAGGTTCTGAAGGTCTGTGCCAATCACACCATCTGTCAGAGCATGGAGCTCAAACCCATGAACACCTCTAACCAAGCCCTAGTCTGGACAGCTACTGACTTTTCAGGTAGGTCTATACATAGCTCGGCAACACTCACACAAAGCTACGTAAACATATTGATTCCTATATAATTTATGAATTGATCTTTTTTTTTTATCAACACAAAATTCCAGAGGGTGAGGGTAAGGTGGAACAGTTGGCAGCCAAGTTTAAGACAGCGGAGCTGGCCGAGTGTTTCAGGAAGACCTTCTGTGAGTGTCAGAGTCGTATGAGCCAATCAGAGGCCTCATCCCTCTCCTCCCCCCAGCTGTCCAGGGTACAGGAACATTCCAGAGACGCCAATCCCCAGGTCAGTGTTTCCCCTGTCTGCTAATGTATAGGTGGGTTGCCTAGCCTACCACTTTTGTCCCCTCCACCTAAAATAATGTTTAATAACATTTCTAAAGAGTCCATGAATGCCTGTAAAATAATCAATATGCAACTCTGCCCCCAGGTGTACCTCTCTATCTCCGCTGACGACGAGCCCCTGGGAACGATCACCATAGAACTGTTCTCTCACATCGTCCCCAAGACAGCTGAGAACTTCAGAGCGCTGTGTACAGGACAGAAAGGCTTCGGGCTGCGCAACTCTGTCTTCCACAGGGTCGTACCGGACTTCATGTGTCAGGTGAGAAGCTGGGAGTGCAGTTGTGGGGTTAGCCTCAAACCAGACAATAATCAGAGCCAAAGTGCTTTCATAACCTTCAATACCATGTTTCCCAAAACATAGGTCACAGTTAGTGCCTCTTGGAACACAAAACATTTTGTTAACCACTGCAAGAATGTATAACTCTGCTTGGTCCTGTCTCTGTATTGTCCTCTTTCCTCAGGGTGGAGACATCACCAACCAGGATGGGACGGGAGGGAAATCCATCTACGGGCACAAGTTTGAGGATGAGAATTTTGACGTGCGCCACACAGGCCCGGGGTTGCTGTCCATGGCCAACCACGGCCGAGACACCAATAACTCCCAGTTCTTCATCACTTTGAAGAAGGCTGAGCACTTGGACTTCAAACACGTGGCCTTTGGCTTCGTCAGAGAGGGCATGGACGTGGTTCGCAGCATGGGAGAGCTGGGCACCAAGACTGGCAAACCCAGCAAGAAGATTGTCATCACCGAATGTGGACAACTGTAGAGCTTCGCTCTGTTCACTGACTGTTGACAACTCAACTGTAGGGCTGAGATCTGGTCACTGACTGGACGGCTATCGCCATTCGCTCTGCTCATGGACTGGATAGTGATAAGCTTTCAAACTGTGGAGTGGACAACTATAGTAGGCAAATCTCAAATGAGACCCTATATCCCATGTAATGTAAAACATGTTTTTCGTGTTTTTGTTTCTTCCAGAGCCCATGTGGAGTGCACTAAGGGTTCTGGCAGTGCACTACGGTGGGAATAGGGTGTCATTTGAGACATAGATGGTCTCCTTTTCATAAGTGTTGCCAGACCCTGAGGGCAGCATGTGACTGTGAGTCCCCAGACTTAGTTTTTGTGTATAATGTACATTACCTTCTTTTTTTGGGGGGGGTGGGGTTCTTTTCATGTGTTCCAATAAGAGTTGAAAGCGCTGGTTACTTCATAAGCTCCCTAACTTGATTGTTTTGTATAATTAAGCCTTAATTGAGATTAAGAAACCTTGTTTAAAAACCAACCTCTGTTCATTTTGAACTGCGTTCCTCTCTCCTGCTCCCTGTGAATACTTTTAGCTGTGTTTTTGTGTATACATTGATTTCATAATGTGCATTGAGGCGACCCTTGTTCATGTTAAACTCTGAAGGTAGGAATATGACGAACTATAACCTGCTGTGTGACACTTTGGGAGAGGGATGACATAATATATGATGGTTGTGAAAGACACTTCTATGGTGTTCGGTTGACAAAAATTCTTATTGTCAATAAATAAATGCTTCAGGAGAATGTCTTTAGAAATAAAGTTGCTTTATACTGATAATTATGAGGATGCCCTTTACGATTTCAAACATACTTTTAGTCATGTAGTGTATGTGGACACCTGCTCGTTGAACATCTCATTCCAAAATCATGAGCAGTAATATGGAGTTGGTCCCCCCCCCTTGCTGCTATAACAGCTTCCACTCTTCTGGGAAGGCTTTCCACTAGATGTTGGAACATTGCTGCAGGGACTTGCTTCCATTCAGCCACAAGAGCATTAGTGAGGTTGGGCACTGATGTTGGGCGATTAGCTCTGGCTCGCAGTCGGTGTTCCAATTCATCCCAATGGTGTTCGATGGGGTTGAGGTCAGGGCTCTGTGCAGGCCAGTCAAGTTCTTCCACACCTATCTCGACAAACCATTTCTGTATGGACCTCGCTTTGTGCACAGGGGCATTGACATGCTGAAACAGGGAAGGGCCTTACCAAAACTTGCCACAAAGTTGGAAGCACAGAATTGTCTAGAATGTCATTGTTTGCTGTAGCTTTAAGATTTCCCTTCACTGGAACTAAGGGGCCTAGCCCAACCCATGAAACAGACCCAGACCATTATTCCTCCTCCACCAAACTTTACAGTTGGCACTATGCATTGGGGCAGGTAGAGTTCTCCTGGCATCCCCCAAACTCAGATTAATCCGTCGGACTGCCAGATGGTGAAGCATGACTCATGACTCCAGAGAACGTGTTTCCACTGCTCCAGAGTCCAATGGTGGCCAGCTTTGCACCACTCCAGCCGACACTTGGTATTGCTCATGGTGATCTTAGGCTTGTGTCTGGCTGCCTGGCCATGGAAACCCATTTCATGATGCTCCCAACAAACAGTTCTTCTGCTGATGTTTTAATTCAAATCAAAATGTAATTTTATTTGTCACATGCCCCGAATACAGGTGTAAACCTTATCGTGCTTAATATTTACTAAATAAACTAAGTAACAATGAGATTATATACAGGGGGTACTGGTACGGAGTCAATGTGCGGGGGTAATTGAGGTAATATGTACCTGTAGGTAGGGGTAAAGTGACTATGCATAGATAATAAACAGCGGGTAGTAGCAGTGTAGTAGAGAGCACAGTCTATGACTTGGGTGACTGGAGTCTTTGACAATTTTTTGGGCCTTCCTCTGGTACTGCCTAGTATAGAGGTCCTGGATGGCAGGAAGCTTGGCCCCAGTGATGTACTGGGCCGTACGCACTACCCTCTGTAGCGCCTTATGGATGGATACCGAGCAGTTGCCATACAAGGCAGTGATGCAACCGGTCAGAATGCTCTCGATGGTGCAGCTGTAGAACTTGGAGGTTCTGGGGACTCATGCCAAATCTTTTCAGTCTCCTGAGGGGGAATAGGCGTTGTCTTCACGACTGTCTTCGTTTGTTTGGACCATGACAGTTTGTTGGTGATGTGGACACTAAGGAACTTGAAGCTCTCTGCCCGCTCCACTACAGCCCTGGCGATGTGAATGGGAGCGTGTTCGGCCCACCTCTTTCTGTAGTCCACGATCAACTCATTTGTCTTGCTCACATTGAGGGAGAGGTTGTTGTCCTGGCACCACACTGCCAGGTCTCTGACCCCCCTATAGGCTGTCTCATTGTTGTTGGTGCTAAGGCCTACCACCGTTGTCAGCTAATTTAATGATGGTCTTGGAGTCGTGCTTGGCCACGCAGTCGTGGGTGAACAGGCACTACATGAGGGGACTAAGCACAAACCCCTGAGGGGCACCTGTGTTGAGGATCAGCGTGGCAGATGTGTTGTTGCCTACCATCACCACCTGGGGGCGGACCATGAGGAAGTCCAGGATCCAGTTGCAGAGGGAGGTGTTTAGTCCCAGGGTCCTTAGCTTAGTGATGAGCTTTTTGGGCACTGTGGTGTTGAATGCTGAGCTGAAGTAAATTAACATTCTCACATGCATTTGCTCTAGTAACTAGGTTTCCATGCAATTGGCGAGAGCTTTTCATATCAATATTCTGAAATAGGCCTACGCATAAAGAAAATATGCAAATATCCCCACCAGCGGTGTTTCCACTAAACATACTTTTTAGTGATAAAAATCGGTGTGGGGTGACGTTGTCGGCACAAAATGTATATTTTTCGCCTATGTTTTCATGTACCTATTAAAAATCTAATGGTCAGTGTGTTTCCATCACATTTTCAACTCTACCGATAGTTTTGTCACAAAAACTGTTGCGTTAAATAGCAAATGTGCCTAATCTGGTTTTGGCACATGCACTCTAGACAACAGCTCGCAGATACAGTCTAGCCAAGAACGTGCAGATAAAGTGCTGGTAGGCTAGTCTAAGATTATTATGGATAAGAGTGAGAATATTTCATTTGTCAAATGTTCACTGCCCTGTGAAGTTAATAACTTATTTAATCTGTAGCCTAATAAACTGCATGGTTTCCCGTATCATAGTAGGAAGACCTCACACCATGTCATTGCGTGACTCCAAGTTTACTTCAATATGATGATTATTATATCAATATTTGTGCATAAAGGTGTTTCCACCGCCATTTCTGGCATAATTAATTTTACCGACACAAAAACACCCCACCATGTCGAACTAACAAATTATCAGATTTTTTTTCTACGGTATGACTCGCATAAACTTTTGATGGAAACGTGCTTATGGGAATTCCAAGTCTTTTCGGTGAGCCTGCTTAATTGGCTCTGTAACGGCTCTTCGGATCTTCGTTTAAAATGCTTAAAAATCTACCTAGAACCATGAACAAATTAGCAATCTCCAATATATAGCGCAAAGGGTAGGCTACCATTTGAAATGCGTTTTCAAATAATTCTTTACATGTCCAAACTATTAGATGACCTGCATTTTTATTTCAACTTTTTTGCACAGAAAAAAATTGCGTGGACCATATTTACCTGCTCTCCCCACTATTTGTTGTTTCTGCAGTGAGGATTCACCCTCTTCAGATAATTACTTTGTAACTCATCTGCAGAAAAACTTTACTTTGAGCTCAAAAAGCTAAATTGCTGTCGTGTTTGTTAGAAGGGGCAACATGAATGAACATAACATAATCTATGCTATCAACTAACTTTTTTCTATCTGCAAATACAGGTATGAAAAATGCACGTTTTGTTTATTTAATCTGTTAATTGAAGTGTGGATACATTTGATCAGCTTTAACTTTCCATCACTTACATTTCCTAAAAGAGACAGAGACCTGTTTTAACAATCCTAGCCTGGCCTCTGTCCAACACCACACCCCCTTTGTCCAACACCACACCCCCTACAGACAGAGTACAGCACAAACAACACCCACCGAATCAGGAAACGTTCCCACTCTCCCACACAACAAGCATTTCCAGAGAAATGAAACTGATCTGTGATACTTTGCTGCTCAGCCCGTTGATGTGTTTACTATAATGGCTGATGCAATGGACTTGATAAATTGTTCAATTTGCCTGGATCTACTGAAAGATCCTGTGGCTATTCCCTGTGGACACAACTACTGTATGGGCTGTATTGAGGACTGCTGGAATCAGGGGGATCTGAACGGTGTCTACAACTGTCCACAGTGTAGAAAGACCTTTTCCCCGAGGCCTGTTTTGAACAAAAATACTCTACTGATTGAATTGGTGGAGAAACTGAAGAACACAGGACTCCATGCTGCTTCTCCTGCTCACTGTTTTGCTGGACCTGGAGATGTGGAGTGTGATTTCTGCACTGGGAGAAAACTAAAATCTGTGAAATCCTGTCTGGTGTGTCTGGCCTCTTACTGTGAGACTCATCTACAGCCTCATTATGAAGTAGCTCCATTAAAGAAGCACAAGCTGGTCAAAGCATCCACACAACTACATGAGAAGATCTGCTCTCATGATAAACTGCTGGAGGTTTACTGTCGTACCGATCAGCAGTGTATCTGTTATCTTTGTACAGTGGATGAACATAAAGGCCATGATACAGTGTCAGCTGCAGCAGAAAGAGCTGAAAAGCAGGTAAGGACATGAGCTTTGTATTTCACTCTCATGTCTATTACCACAGTTGATTACTAAGGAAGTGTTCTAAGGGCTCAAACAGGAAAAAGCACGATGCACCATAACATATCCAGTGCCTCTTACAAGTCTTATTAAGTCTACTCTACATTCTAAATCTATTCTACATTTCAATTATACTTTTCTAATTATTATTACCTCGTGGTTTTGATTTACGTTGTGTTTTTAAAATATTAAAATATATCAACATTTGATCTTGTACATAGCACAATACTTTCTTTGATTTGGTGTTTTTGTGATGTATTTAATATTTATTCTGATTTATTTTTGTACAGAAACAGTTGGATGAGAAACAGCAGATATTAAAGCAGAGAATCCAGAAGACAGAGATGGGGGTGTTGGGGGCGAGACAGTCTATACAGTTTGTCAAGGTAAGTCTTGAAGAGGTCATTTGGCTGATGGCCTTCTCAAAAAATTACTTTATTTTTGTCTAAGAAACTGTAATCTCACTGAGCCCCACTGTGGGGAACAAGCTTACTAGGGTCCTGATGAGAGCTGAGTGAATGGAATGGTTGAAGTGGGCCCTGTCCTCTCTGTGTGTCCTAACAGAGCTCTGCACAGGCAGCAGTGAAGGACAGTGAGAGGATCTTTCCTGAGCTTATCCGCTCCATTGAGAGAAGGAGCTCTAAGGTGAAGCAACTGATCAAAGCCAAGGAGATGGCTGAAGTGAGTAGAACTGAAGGACACCTGAAGCAGCTGGAGCAGGAGGTTGTTGAGCTGAGGAGGAAAGACGCTGAGCTGGAGCAGCTCTCACACACAGAGGATCACATCCATTTCCTCAAGGTGACATCACTCATTCTGTTAACAGAGGAAACAGCCTCTCTAGACTTTTGTAGTATGCCCCAAAAAATCTGCTTTCTGTGGTTATGTGACTTTACCTTGGTTCCTGATCTCTCATAGAGTTTCCAGTCTTTCTCTGTCCCGCCGGGAATTGAGGGCTTACCTAGCACTTTTAACCCTCATGTCTCCGTTGAAGATGTCAAGAAGTCACTCTCTGAACTACAAGACCGAATGGAGAATGTATTCAATGAGGAAATGGTAAAGATATCTAGAAAAGGTAAAGCTTATGTCTTATGCATACAGAACAATGAATACTATATTTTAGTGATATATATATACTTGTTATATGCTCTGTTCAATTAAAAGTCCAATCTGCAATATTTATTGATATATTGATTGATATACAGACCCATTGATTCTTCCCTCAGGAGCTTAGTACACACGTATTACCTCAGCATAACCCAAAAGATTCACAAACAAGTGTGTATAGTTAAAAATGATGTTTAAATCTATCTTTTGATCTTGTCCTTGCATCATTTCAGTTATTTATTTGAAAGTTTACATTACTCCAGGCCCATCCCTCTGCTTTAGAACAAACCATGTGGCTGGCTGCTGTTTGGCTAGGGAAAAATAATAACAATTGTGCCTTTTAAAAATGTATTTATCTAACTTTTTTCCTTTTGAAGTTGGATATGCCTTTCATTTAGCCAGTAGCCCAATGAGGAAAATCCTCTTCTGCTTTGGAGAATGCACCTCTGGCTTCAGCTTCCAACCAGTTATCAGTCCCTCCAAGTCCCCGGCAAAGCTGAACCAGATCAGAGTGTCTGTGGACGAGGACCAGGACGTGACCCAAGAGAATGACAAACAGGCTACTAAAACCAAAGTCTTTACTGGTGGGTCAGATTCAGTGGGAGGATTCACTTTTAGATTTGGGGCCGACTCTCAGCCCGCCACCAACCCTCCCCTCCCAGAGCCTGGCTACTTCACCAAGCCCTCCATTGTACCTGTCCAACCACCAAAGAGCATCGAGGGGAAGCCTGTGGGCTTTGGGAAGATCTCTTTTGGCCAGCCGATCCCTGCTGAGCCTCCTAAGTTGCCCAGCTTTGGTGCTGGAATTGTCGCCCAGTCCACTCCATCATCCGCTGCCTTTAAATTCAACTCCAACTTTAAATCCAATGATGGGGACTTCACCTTCAAGTCCAAAAACAATGAGAGCCTGTTGGGTCTTCTGACATCAGACATTCCCACCAAATCTGAGGGTCCCTCAGAGGGGAAGCCCCAAGAGCCTCGTACCCAGGGAGGGATTTTTACCTTTGGCACTAAAAGCGCTCCTGGGTTCTCCTTTGCTGACACAATCCAGATCCAGGACAAACCAAACCTGTTTGGAAAAATTGACCAGCCATTTAGTTTCACTGATGTAACCATGCCGGTATTTGGGCTGGCAAACACAGCGGAGGAGGAGAAGGGAGCAGAGAGCAATAACGACAGCACTCATGTGGAGGAGGACGAGGATGGGCCTCACTTTGAGCCTATTGTGCCCCTCCCTGACAAAGTAGACGTGAAGACTGGAGAGGAGGAAGAGGAGGAGATGTTCTGTAACAGGGCCAAGCTGTTCAGATTCGATGCGGAGACAAAAGAGTGGAAAGAGAGAGGTATCGGCTTAGTCAAAATCCTAAAGCACAGTAGATCTGGAAAAGTGCGTCTACTGATGAGGAGGGAGCAGGTTCTGAAGATCTGCGCTAACCACTACATCACGCCAGATATGCTCCTGAAACCAAATGCTGGATCTGACAAGTCCTGGGTCTGGAATGCCGTTGATTATGCGGATGAGGAACCAAGGCCTGAGCAACTGGCCATCCGGTACAAAACGCAAGACGAGGCATTGCTCTTCAAGACAAAGTTTGAAGAGGCTCAGAAGATCGTTCCCAAATCTCCAGAAAAGCAGCAAGATCAGTCATATAGGAAAAATAATTTTCCTAAATCCTCTGATCCATTGGCGACAAACTTTACTGCCCAGTTTGCAAAGAAGTACGAGGAGTGGAACTGCAATGTGTACTGTGTAAGAAATGCAACTGAAGTTATGCAGTGTGTTTCCTGCCAGACTGCCAACCCTAATGTCCCATCGAAGCCGGCCCACACACCGACTACTGACATCAAAGGCTTTACTAGTGGGGCAGCTTCAGTGGGAGGATTTACTTTTGGATTTGGAGCTGACTCGTCAAAAGACACCAGCAGCTCAGGATCTATTGGAAAAGGATTTGGGTCTTTTGGAGCTCAGATACCCTCCTCCTTTACGTTTGGAACCAGTGGCACCACTTATATACCTGCTGCTGGTTTTGGTGCCCAGTTTGGAAAGAGGCAAGAAACCACAACAGTAGCAGCAGAATCAAAGCCCTCAACCATGCCATTTGACTCTGGATTTGGTGTGCAGTTCAGCAAAAAGCCAGGACAGTGGGACTGTGATAAATGCGCTGTAAGAAATGAGGCATCTGCAAACAGTTGTCTCGCTTGTCAAACTCCTATCCCTTCAGGAAAAGCTGCTGCTGGTGGCCCAGCTTTGGCAACCCTCTCAATTTGGTCTGAATTTGGTGCACAGTTCGGCAAAAAGCCAGGACAGTGGGACTGTGATACATGCGGTGTAAGAAATGAGGCATCTGCAAACAGTTGTCTCGCTTGTCAAACTCCTATCCCTTCAGGAAAAGCTGCTGCTGGTGGCCCAGCTTTGGCAACCCTCTCAATTGGGTCTGGATTTGGTGCACAGTTCGGCAAAAAGCTAGGGCAATGGGACTGTGATACATGCGTTGTAAGAAACGAGGCTTCTTCAAGCAGTTGTGTTTATTGTCAAACTCCTAACCCTTCAGCAAAATCAACAGTAGAGGTAGCACCAACAACAAAGCCAACAGTGTCAGGCTTTGCTGCTCCTTTTTCAAAGAAGGATGGACAATGGGACTGTGACACCTGTCTAGTGAGGAATGATGCATCTGCCTCTAAGTGTGTTTCCTGCCAGACACCCAACCCCAATGCTAGCAGCTCCTTTTTTGGGGCCATGTTTGCCAGGCAGGGGGGACAGTGGGACTGTGATGCATGTCAAGTCAGAAACAACAACTCTGCTAGTCAATGTGTCTCCTGTGAGATGCCCAACCCCAATGTTAAGAGCACAGCCACAGCCGCCACTTCCAGCTCATCCTTCAGCTTTAACGTCGGGCGTCGGAGTGCCTCTACTCAACCTACAGGCGCTGGGTTTAAAGCAAACTTCAACAGTGACAGCTCTTTGCAGTTTGGCACAGGCAAAGTTGATAAAAGTTCCCCTGCATCCTTCAAGTTTGAGACCCCTCCTCAGGCTGAAAGCAGTACCCCCAGTGCTGCAGGCTTCTCTTTCACCATGCCCATCCCAGCAGGTGGCTTTAAGTTTGGCACTCAGGAAACTGCAAAGGAAACCCTACCAGCTGAAACTCAGACCCCTGCTTCAGGGTCTGCATCAATGTTCCTGAAGAGTATCGCAGAGCAGCACAAAGAGAAAGAGAAGGAATCTGGTGTCAGTGTATATGCATCAGCGCTGTCAGTGGACAAGACAGGTCAGGATGAAAATCCCCTCTTCACTGGCAAACCCAACGACTTCAGTTTTGCAGACTTGGCTAAAAACTCACAAGGAGACTTCCAGTTTGGCCAGACTGACTCCAATTTCAAAGGCTTCACCCACGCTGGTGAGCAGCTGTTCACATCCCTTCAGTCAAACCAGATGGCAGACACCTCAGCTGACCAGGATGAAGAGGACGTATACAAGACGGAGGAGAATGACGATATCCAGTTTGAGCCTGTGGTCCAGATGCCAGAGAAAGTGGACCTGGTCACAGGAGAGGAGGACGAACAGGCCCTCTACTCCCAGAGAGTGAAGCTCTTCAGGTTTGACGGAGACATCAGCCAGTGGAAGGAGAGGGGCGTTGGGGTCCTCAAGTTCCTGAAGAACGCCACCAATGGCAGGCTTAGGGTTCTGATGAGGAGAGAGCAGGTCCTGAAGGTGTGTGCCAACCACTGGATTACCACCACCATGAACCTGAAGCCCTTGGCTGGCTCCGACAAGGCCTGGATGTGGCTGGCTAATGACTTCTCTGATGGAGATGCCAGACTGGAGCAACTCGCTGCCAAGTTTAAAACCCCTGAGCTGGCTGAGGAGTTCAAGCTAAAGTTTGAGGAGTGTCAGAGGCTCCTGTTAGACATCCCACTGCAGACTCCTCACAAGCTTGTTTACACGGGCAGAACTGCACATCTCATCCAGAAGGCAGAGGAGATGAAGTCCGGCCTGAAAGATCTTAAATCTTTCCTGACCTATGACAAAACCAAGATCAAGGAGGACGACCGCCAAGCTAACATCACGACAGCCAGTAACACCTCTGGTCTGATTATCAAGCCCCACGGGAAGAGCACTGGCCCTACCTTAGAATGGGACAGCTATGACCTGAGAGAGGAGGCTCTGGACGACAGTGCTGACACCTCTGTCTACGCCTCACCCCTGGCAAGCAGCCCAATCAGGAAGAACCTCTTATGTTTTGGAGAATCCACAGCTGGCTTTAACTTCAGCTTCCAGCCTGTCGTCAGTCCCGCCAAGTCGCTGGCCAAGATGAACCAGAGCGGGGTGTCAGTGAACGAGGAGCAGGACATTAGCCAGGAGAAGGAGCGGGACGGCCTGTACTTTAAGCCTGTGGTTTCCCTGCCAGACCTGGTAGAGATCTCCACTGGAGAGGAGAATGAAAATGTGTGTTTCAGCCACAGGGCAAAGCTGTATCGCTATGACAAAGACCTGAACCAGTGGAAGGAGAGGGGCATCGGAGACCTCAAGATACTGCAGAACTACAACACCAAACGAGTCAGACTCATCATGAGGAGAGACCAAGTCCTGAAAATCTGCGCCAACCACTGGGTCACATCTTCTATGAAGTTGGAGCCCATGAAGGGTGCTGAGAAGGCCTGGGTCTGGAGCGCTATTGACTTTGCCGAGGTAGCTAAGGGAAATGTTGAGCAATTAGCTGTGAGATTCAAACTGAAGGATGTGGCTAACTCCTTCAGAGATGTCTTTGATCAGGCTAAAACTGCCCAGGAGAATGAGATTCTGGTCACTCCAATAGCCTCCAGTGAGACCCTTCCTCAGGAGGAAGCAATAGCGACGGGGACAACAGTGCTTGGACAAACCGCTGTGGCCATCCTGGAGGAGACCACCACAGAACGGACGGAGCTGTATCATGAGACTTTACACACCCCTGACTGCAAGTCCTCCACCGCCACACCACATAGCCCTCTCAACCTCTCCAGGATGGTGATGTCCCCACCCAAGTTCCTCTTTGGAACAGACTCTCTCCAGAAGTTCTTTGGAAGCAGCCCCCCATCGTCCAAGGAGGATGGTTCTTCAGAGAGCTCCAAGGTTAAAGACAGCGGTCGGACCTCCCAGCCTTTAACTGCATTCAAAATCTCAGAAAAAGGTAAGCCTTTTGTTATCCTTTCTTTATTGTTTTTGTTGAGCTTGCGGTTCAGTGTAAACCTTTTGTTTTTGAATGGTGATGCCCATTATGGAGTTTTCACATAATTTGACCCCATTGTGTTGTGATTCCATTCATGTCCCATTGGTTTATCGCAGATTAGGCCTGGGCAATTCCAGTCCTCGGGGGCCTGGTTGTTGTCACACTTTTCTCCTCTAACTATGTCCTGTCCCCGCCATTCTTAAAGTAGTCAACTGGGTGGGACTTCCCATGGGTTACGGAAGGATCACATGATTCCATCCGAGTCATCTGCCAGTAAATTATACTTCTGAGCAAACACTAGGTGGCAGTATGCACCCTTTCAGTTTGTTTGCCAACTAGGAGGAGAAGGAGGAGGTAATAATAATGGAGATTGCCTCAATGGCACTGCCCATGAGTTTATAGACTCCATAATGGAACTTAGGTAAAGATGATATCTCTATCATTCTCTATGGGACAGGACTGAAATAATGAAAGATTGATATTGGCCTAATCCATTACGCTTTCTTAATGCAATGACGTTCAGCAACTTGAAGCTAACCAAAGATGCATTAACATATTTTATTTTCTTAATCCAACCACCCACAATTCTAGTTTGTCTCACTTGCCAACCATTATTTTGTAGGATTGGATTTTAGGTTTTTCAAAGATAACCCAAAGACTTTTTGGACCAGCACCTCATCCACCCAATTTGAGCCCCCAGGTACTCTGTCACTACACTGTGTGTGCTGTGACACATCACCTACACAGCTGTCACCTGTCTGGCCTTGCCTGGTAGCCGGGCTTAACCCGCACGCAACGAGTGGAACATGCAGTGCATTTGGAAAGTATTCAAAGCCGTTGATTTTTTTCCCACATTTTGTTACGTTGGTCTTATTCTAAAATTGATGAAATTGTTGTTTCCCTCAATCTACACACAATGACAAAGCAAGAACAGGTTTAGACATTTTTGCAAATGTATAAAAAATAAACAAAAATTACATAAGTATTCAGACCCTTTACTCACAACTTTGTTGAAGTTGAACCTTCGCTCCAGTCCTGAGCGCTCGGGAGCAGGTTTTCATCAAGGATCTTTATGTACTTTACTCTGTTCATCTTTCCCTCGATCCTGACTAGTCTCCCAGTCCCTGCCGCTGAAAAACTTCCCACCGCCTTAATGCTACCACCACCATGCTTCACTGTAGGGATGGTGCCAGATTTCCTCCAGACGTGAACCTTGGTATTCAGGTCAAAGAGTTCAATCTTGGTTTCATCAGACCAGAGAATCTTGTTTCTAATGGTCAGTCCTTTAGACCCTTTTTGGCAATCTCCAAGGGGGCTGTCATGTGCCTTTTACTGAGCAGTGGCTTTCGTCTGGCCACTCTACCATAAAGGCCTGATTGGTGGAGTGCTACAGTGATGGTTGTCTTTCTGGAAGGTTCTCCAATCTCCACAGAGGAACTCTGGAGCTCTGTCAGAGTGACCATTGGGTTCTTGGTCACCTCCCTGACCAAGGCCCTTCTCCCCCAATTGCTCAGTTTGGCCAGGGGGCCAGCTCTAGGAAGAGTATTGGTGGTTTTAAACTTTTTCAATTGAAGATTGATGGAGGCCACTGTGTTCTAGGGGACCTTCAACCCTGACACGGTCACCAGTTGCAGTGTTTCCTCTGAAACATTGGTGTGGCTGGCTTCCGGGTTAATCGAGCAGTGTGTCAAGAAATAGTGCGGCTTGACAGGATCGTGTTCTCGAGGACGCATGGCTCTCGACCTTCGCCTTTCCCGAGTCTGTACTGGAGTTGCAGCGATGGGACAAGACTGTAAATATAAATTGGATATCACAATTTTGTGGTGAAAGAAGGGGTTAAAAAAAAGAATGAAAAGTGTTTTATTTATTTTTATTCTAAAAATGTTTTAGCTTTGTCATTATGGGGTATTGTGTGTAGATTGAGGAGGATTTAAAAAAATGTATTTAATCCATTTTAGAATAAGGCTGTAACTTAACAAAATGTGGAAAAGGGGAAGGGGTCTGAATACTTTCCGAGATTTACACTATGTCCCAGTGAAAGAGCCAGAGTTGAAACTCCGGTAGCATGTTCTGTATGTCACAAGCAAAACTTGTTCTACCACTGGACAGCAATCTATGGATTGGTTTTAGAGCAGCAGGAAGAAATGGTAAAACTGCTATCCTCTATGGTTGGCCTCATGTGCAGTACACTGTAGATCCATGGTTCTAATGTTTATAATGCTTTTGAGATTGACTTACTCAGTAGTAATAGCATTGTCAGAGATATAGGAGCCTGCTCGCTCGGTGTGGTGAAATGCATGGTGTCAATCTTTTTAGATGCATGTGTTTTGATGAGGAACTAACCCTAGACATGCACCTACCTGCTTAGTGAAATGGTTTTGTGACTTTCTAGTAAATAAAATGTTAGCCTGCCTTTTTAGTACCGAGCATAATTACGTCAAGTCATATTACAGTTTCTGTAGATCCAATTTTCAATAATAATTCAAATTCACCTTGGAGATGAATATAGTTGTATTAATCGGTTCCTGCTCTCAATGTCTCTCTGTTCTGTACACTGTTCTGTTGGAAGGGGGCCTCCTGACTGAGTTCTCACCATTTGTGTTGTGTTATAGCACCCTCCCAGGCGGAGGCCGACGGTGAGGTGGAAGTGGTGTATGTGAGGCAGCCAACAGTTGAGCAGGCTCTTCTGGCCAGGGAACTCATGCTGCCTCTCACCTTCTTCTGCTACCAGAACCAACCAGGATATACCAGTGACGACCAGACAGATGGTGAGAAACATTCTCTCTTAAACTTTTTCTTCCTGCATGAGCAACCGTTTAGTAATTGTAGTTGACAGTGTTGCTAAGGTTCATTTGTGCTGTGAATATTGCAGATGAGGACTTTGAGACAGCACTTAAAGCCCTGAATGGAAAACTGTACCAGGATCCTCCTGAGAGAGAGGCTGCAAGTGCAGGTTCTGGTAAGATTCATGGCCAAAGCGGCTATAGAGATGGGTATAAATAGGACAGATTGGGGTGAAATTTCTCCTCAAAAGTTACTTCACCAATAACCTGCTCCACTCGTCTCCTCTCAGCAGGCCAGGTCGAGGCAGGTGTTGAGGGTCTGGACCCGGAGGTTGAGGTGGTATGGGAGAAGAGGCCTACTCCAGAGGAAGAACAGAAAGCCAGGAACCTGCAGCTGCCTTCAAACTTCTTCTGTGGTGAAGGCAGCGACAGCGAGGCAGAGAAGGACAAGCCTGAGGACTTTGAGACAGAGGTCCGCAAAGCACAGGAGGCCCTGGTGAGATTATATGATATGCATTTGTTTGCACATAGGTAAACAACTTATGTGGCATTGGGTTATAAGAAATTGAAAGAGGTTCTCTCAAGCAAATGTTAACTGTTTTAGTTATTGTGTTTTAGGATGCTGAGAGAAGCTCAGACCCTGTTTCATCTGAGGCTGTGTCCTCCAGCACCGGCGAAGTCCAGTCCACTACAGCAGAAAAACAGGTCCCATTTCAGTCCTTAGCCATCCATAAGGTTGAAGTCTCAGCCCCAGGTAGCCAGGAACAGGCCACAGAACAGTCGGTTACCATCCAGGAGGCAGAAGTCCAGTCCTCTACAGCAGAGGAGCATGTCCCAGATCAGTCCTTAACAATACAGGAGGCTGAAATCCCAACCCCAGGTAGCCAGGAACAGGCCACAGAACAGTTGGTTACCATCCAGGATGCTGACATCCAGTCTTGTACAGCAGAGGAACAGGTCCCAGTTCAATCAGTAACCATCCAGGAGGCAGACGTCCAGTCCTCTACAGCAGAGGAACAGGTCCCAGTTCAGTCATTAACCATTCAGGAGGCAGAGGTCCAGTCCACTACAGAGGGGCAGCAGACTCCAGATCAGTCAGACTCCCCTTCAACATCATCTCAGACTGCGGTCTCCCGCAGCAGGGAACAGGCTACCACTCCAAACTCTTCAGAAAAACCTGCTGCTAGTGCCCCAGCTTTGGTAACCCCCTCATTTGGTTTTGGATTTGGTGCACAGTTTGGCAAAAAGCCAGGGCAGTGGGAGTGTGACACGTGTCTTGTTAGAAATGAGGAGTCTGCAAGCAGTTGTGTTTCTTGTCAAACTCTAAACCCTGCTGCCAGCAGCGGGGAGCAGGCTCCAGATCAGTCAGACTCTACTCCAGCAGCTACCAGCAGCAGCCCTATAGACCTGTCTGCCAAGAAGACCTCTGAGCCTGACTCCACTACTACATTTACTACAAGCACTACTCAGGGTATGAGATATTTATCACTGCAAAGCCTTTTGAAATCTACCCTCACTTAACTCTTGGCAATGCCTTCTATGTCCTCCCAGCAACACAATCCTACTTCTGACACCAATGCAGCAAGCTGAGCTGTCTTCTCTTCCTTACTTTCTCTTTTACAGATGATCCTAACTCATTTGGCTCATTGGGCTTCAGTGCTCTAGGAGGGGAAGGGTTCTCCTTTGCTGATCTGGCACAGAACACTGGGGGGGAATTTGCCTTTGGAAAACAAGGTTGGCACTTCTAAGTTTTCTCTGTACGATTGACTGAAGAAAATTCTATATGATGTGTGTTCTTAAGATTTCTATTATTCGCCATGACAACTGAGTTATGTTTCAGTGGAAACAAACATTTCAGTGAACTTTTTTCTGTTTCATTGTTAGATTCCAACTTCTCGTGGGCGAACGCCGGGGCTACGTTGTTTGGAGCTGCAGCCCCAGCCAAAGCTGAGGGAGGGGAGGAGGGGAGTGATGAAGAGGACACTAATAATGTGGGCATTGACTTTGAACCCATAGTCTCTCTACCAGAGGTACTTATCAATGCACTGCTTCTCATCTGTCTCCACTTACCCTTACTGGGAATGTCATCGTTATGAAGTAAAGTAAGTAGTCTTGGTGTGTGCGAGCAAGAATAGCTCATGGGAGCAGACCGGTTTCTGTAGTAAGGCAGCTTGTTTTACAAGTACACTGCCTGGACAGGACACTAGTCTGACGCAGGGCCTTCCCCCAATCTATCTGTTTTAAGGATAAGTCCACAAAACCACTCATTCTTTCATTTACAGGGTTAAGTAACACTATGTGAGAAAAGTGTGATTTAAAAAAAAAAAAAAGTACATTCATTTTGGCGTCATAATAACGTTTGTAGCAACATGGAAAGTTGTTATGGAAATCTGTTGCATCTCAAGTTGTCTACAAAATCCACAATGCAATGCTCTCTCTACGGGCAAACGAAGCTACACACAATAATATAGAAGATAATATCAGCATGTTAGTTAGCTGTAAAATCTCCTAAACAAACTGCACTATCAATTTATGAGTCTACAATCTCACCGTGTTCAACCTGCAGATCAATGTGCCTTACAGAGTGGAGTCTGTAAGGCACATGGGAAACGTTGAGAGAAGACATCCTCCCGAGTTGTGACATCGGCCAGTATTGAAATCTGACATGTATGATAGATGTTTTTGCGATCTAAAAGGCATATTCCTCATAATTTCCAGTGTAGTGAGAGCGACTTTATCACAGTGCTACATCATACCGGAGGCATTTCTGCCTGCTCGAACCACAATCACTCTGATACACATGAAATGACCCAGGGAATCAATAGAACATCACTCATAGATGCACAAAATCAATATAACATTCAAAATGGGTGAACCTTTCCTTTAATGCTGAGTTCCAAGCAGAGACTCTACGTCATCGTTATAACTGACTAAATGTGTTCTTAGGTGGAGGCTTAGTCTAGAGCTGGCATTACTCCACATTCTATCTATATGACAGAGAATGTTGCATGTTCTACTCAATACATTTCTGTATGAGTTCTGTAATCTTACACCCTCTTGACGAATAAGCTCTTGGTCTGGTCACTAACCTGTGTGTAACTGTGTTGTCCAGGTGGAGACTAAGTCAGGGGAGGAGGATGAGGAGATCCTGTTTAAGGAGCGTACCAAGCTGTACCGCTGGGAGAGAGACCTGGGCCAGTGGAAGGAGAGGGGTGTGGGAGACATCAAGATCCTCTTCCACCCCGATAAGAGGTTCTACCGGGTGCTGATGAGGAGGGAGCAGGTTCTGAAGGTCTGTGCCAATCACACCATCTGTCAGAGCATGGAGCTCAAACCCATGAACACCTCTAACCAAGCCCTAGTCTGGACAGCTACTGACTTTTCAGGTAGGTCTATACATAGCTCGGCAACACTCACACAAAGCTACGTAAACATATTGATTCCTATATAATTTATGAATTGATCTTTTTTTTTTATCAACACAAAATTCCAGAGGGTGAGGGTAAGGTGGAACAGTTGGCAGCCAAGTTTAAGACAGCGGAGCTGGCCGAGTGTTTCAGGAAGACCTTCTGTGAGTGTCAGAGTCGTATGAGCCAATCAGAGGCCTCATCCCTCTCCTCCCCCCAGCTGTCCAGGGTACAGGAACATTCCAGAGACGCCAATCCCCAGGTCAGTGTTTCCCCTGTCTGCTAATGTATAGGTGGGTTGCCTAGCCTACCACTTTTGTCCCCTCCACCTAAAATAATGTTTAATAACATTTCTAAAGAGTCCATGAATGCCTGTAAAATAATCAATATGCAACTCTGCCCCCAGGTGTACCTCTCTATCTCCGCTGACGACGAGCCCCTGGGAACGATCACCATAGAACTGTTCTCTCACATCGTCCCCAAGACAGCTGAGAACTTCAGAGCGCTGTGTACAGGACAGAAAGGCTTCGGGCTGCGCAACTCTGTCTTCCACAGGGTCGTACCGGACTTCATGTGTCAGGTGAGAAGCTGGGAGTGCAGTTGTGGGGTTAGCCTCAAACCAGACAATAATCAGAGCCAAAGTGCTTTCATAACCTTCAATACCATGTTTCCCAAAACATAGGTCACAGTTAGTGCCACTTGGAACACAAAACATTTTGTTAACCACTGCAAGAATGTATAACTCTGCTTGGTCCTGTCTCTGTATTGTCCTCTTTCCTCAGGGTGGAGACATCACCAACCAGAATGGGACGGGAGGGAAATCCATCTACGGGCACAAGTTTGAGGATGAGAATTTTGACGTGCGCCACACAGGCCCGGGGTTGCTGTCCATGGCCAACCACGGCCGAGACACCAATAACTCCCAGTTCTTCATCACTTTGAAGAAGGCTGAGCACTTGGACTTCAAACACGTGGCCTTTGGCTTCGTCAGAGAGGGCATGGACGTGGTTCGCAGCATGGGAGAGCTGGGCACCAAGACTGGCAAACCCAGCAAGAAGATTGTCATCACCGAATGTGGACAACTGTAGAGCTTCGCTCTGTTCACTGACTGTTGACAACTCAACTGTAGGGCTGAGATCTGGTCACTGACTGGACGGCTATCGTCATTCGCTCGGCTCATGGACTGGACAGTGATAAGCTTTCAAACTGTGGAGTGGACAACTATAGTAGGCAAATCTCAAATGAGACCCTATATCCCATGTAATGTAAAACATGTTTTTGGGGTTTTTGTTTCTTCCAGAGCCCATGTGGAGTGCACATGGGCTCTGGGGGGGGGTTCTTTTCATGTGTTCCAATAAGAGTTGAAAGCGCTGGTTACTTCATAAGCTCCCTAACTTGATTGTTTTGTATAATTAAGCCTTAATTGAGATTAAGAAACCTTGTTTAAAAACCAACCTCTGTTCATTTTGAACTGCGTTCCTCTCTCCTGCTCCCTGTGAATACTTTTAGCTGTGTTTTTGTGTATACATTGATTTCATAATGTGCATTGAGGCGACCCTTGTTCATGTTAAACTCTGAAGGTAGGAATATGACGAACTATAACCTGCTGTGTGACACTTTGGGAGAGGGATGACATAATATATGATGGTTGTGAAAGACACTTCTATGGTGTTCTGTTGACAAAAATTCTTATTGTCAATAAATAAATGATTCTGGAGAATGTCTTTAGAAATAAAGTTGCTTTATACTGATAATTATGAGGATGCCCTTTACGATTTCAAACATACTTTTAGTCATGTAGTGTATGTGGACACCTGCTCATTGAACATCTCATTCCAAAATCATGAGCAGTAATATGGAGTTGGTCCCCCCCCCCTTGCTGCTATAACAGCCTCCACTCTTCTGGGAAGGCTTTCCACTAGATGTTGGAACATTGCTGCAGGGACTTGCTTCCATTCAGCCACAAGAGCATTAGTGAGGTCAGGCACTGATGTTGGGTGATTAGCTCTGGCTCGCAGTCGACGTTCCAATTCATCCCAATGGTGTTCGATGGGGTTGAGGTCAGGGCTCTGTGCAGGCCAGTCAAGTTCTTCCACACCTATCTCGACAAACCATTTCTGTATGGACCTCGTTTTGTGCACAGGGGCATTGTCATACTTAAACAGGAAAGGGCCTTCCCCAAACTGTTGGCACAAAGTTGGAAGCACAGAACTGTCTAGAATGCCATTGTATGCTGTAGCTTTAAATTTTCCCTTCACTAGAACTAAGGGGCCTAGCCCCAGTGATGGCCCCAGTGATGTACTAGGCCGTACGCACTACCCTCTGTAGTGCCTAAATGTCGGATGCCGAGCAGATGCCACACAAGGTGGTGATGCAACTGGTCAGGATGCTCTCGATGGTGCAGCTGTAGAACTTTTTGTAGATCTGGGGACCAATGCCAAATCTTTTCAGTCTTCTGAGGGGAATAGGCGTTGTCGTGCCCTCTTCACTACTGTGTTGGTGTGTTTGGACCCTGATATTTTGTTGGTGGTATAGACACCAAGGAACTTGAAGCACTCGACCCGCTCCACTACAGCCCTGCCGATGTGAATGGGGGCGTGTTCAGCCATCCTTTTCCTGTAGCCCACAATCACCACACTGCCAGGTCTCTGACCTCCTCCCTATATGCTATGTCATTGTTGTTGGTGATCAGGCCTACTACCGTTGTGCCGTCAGCAAACTTAATGATGGTGTTGGAGCCGTGCTTGGCCACGCAGTCGTGGGTGAATAGGCAGTCCAGGAGGGGACTAAGCACACACCCCTGAGGGGCCTCCGTGTTGAGGATCAGCATGTCTGATGTGCTGTTGCCTACCCTTACCACCTGGGGGCGGCTCATCAGGAAGTCCAGGATCCAGTTGCAGAGGGAGGTGTTTAGTCCCAGGGTTCTTAGCTTAATGATGAGCTTTGTGGGCACGATGGTGTTGAATGCTGAGCTGTAGTCAATGAACAACAGTCTCACATTTGTTTGCGCTAGTAGCTAGGTTTCAACCCAATTTGCGACAGCTTGACTATTCTGAAAGAGGCCTACGCATAAAGAAAATATGCACATTTTCCCACCAGTAGTGTGTTTCCACCAAACAGATTTGTTGCCGATAAATATTGTTGAGTGATGACGTTGTGGACAAAAAATGTACACTTTTTGCTTAAGTTTTCATGTGCCTATTAAATATCTACAGTTCAATATGTTTCCATTGCATTTTGTCAAATGGCACTCAAACATCGCTCATCATGTCATCAGAATAAGACCCTCAATATTTATTGGAAAGGAGCATCGAAATCGTGCATTTTCACTACCCTGTGAAGTTCATCATAATTGATTTAATCTTTAGCCTAATAAACTGTATGGTTTCCCGTGTTGTATTGGGAAGACCTCACACCATATCATTGCGTGACTATAAGTTTACTTCGATATAACGGTTATTATATCAATATTTGTGCATAAAGGCATTTCCACTGCATCCTCTCGCCTAATTTATTTTCCGACACAAAAAGATCCCACCATGTCAAACGAACAAATTATCTGTAACAGTGGAGGCTCCTCAGAGAAGGAAGGGGAGGACCATCCTCCTCAGTGAATTTCATAAAATTTAAAATTATAAAACATTTAAAAATGTATCCTTTTTAGATAAAACTATACAAAATATATTCACGTCACCAAATAATAGATTAAAACACACTGTTTTGCAATGAAGGTCTACAGTAGCCTCAACAGCCCTTTGTAGGGTAGCACCATGGTGTAGCAGGAGGGCAGCTAGCTTCCGTCCTCCTCTTGGTACATTGACTTCAATACAAAACCTAGGAGGCTCTTGGTTTTCACCCCCTTCCATAGACTTACAAAGTAATTATGGCAATTTCAAGGAGGTTGTTCTCCAACCTATTGGAGCTCTTGCAGCATGAACTGACATGGTGTCACCCAATCAAAGGATCAGAGAATTAATCTAGTACTGAAAGCATAAGCTACTGATAGCTAGCACTGCAGTGCATATCATGTGGTGAGTAGTTGACTCAAAGAGAGAGAAAGACAATAGTTTAACAGTTTTCAACTAATTCATTTATTAAAAAATGTTGGAGAAGCCAGAGATCATTGCGCCGACAGAGATGGCCACCTCGCTTCAGGTCCTTACAAAACTATGCAGTTATTTGTTTTCTTTATGTACTATTTATTACATTGTTAGCCCAGGAAATCTTAAGTGTTATTACATACAGCCGGGAAGAACTATTGGACATAAAAGCAATGTCAACTTACCATCATTACGACCAGGAATACGTCTTTCCCGAAGCGGATTCTTTGTTCGATCCTCCACCCTGGACAGGCGATCTTATCTCTGAGGCCGACCCAAAACAACGTAGTCGCCGCAGGAGAGGCGGACGGAGCGGCCTACTGGTCAGACTCAGAAGGCGAGCACACCATCCACCACTTCCTAGCATATTACTCGCCAATGTCCAATCTCTAGATAACAAGGTGGATGAAATCAGGGCACGAGTTGCCTTCCAGAGAGACATCAGAGATTGTAACGTTCTCTGTTTCATGGAAACATGGCTCACTCAGGATATGTTGTCAGAGTCAGTACAGCCACCCGGTTTCTTTACGCTTCACGCCGACAGAAACAAACATCTCTCTGGTAAGAAGAAGGAAGGGGTGTATGCCTTAACGACTCATGGTGTAATCACAACAACATATAGGAACTCAAGTCCTTTTGTTCATCTGACCTAGAATTCCTTACAATCAAATGCCAACCGCATTATCTTCCAAGAGCATTCTCTTCGACTATAGTCACAGCCGTGTATATTACCCCCCCCCCCCCCCAAACAGATACCTCGTCGGCCCTGAAAAAACTTCACTGGACTCTATGTAAACTGGAAACCATACATCCTGAGGCTGCATTTATTGTAGCTGGGGATTTTAACAAAGCTAACCTAAGATCAATACTACCTAAATTCTATCAGCATATTGAATGCGTGACACGAGCTGGCAGAATTCTGGATCATTGCTACTCGAACTTCCACGATGCATACAAGCCCTCCTGCGCCCTGCCTTCAGCTAATCTGACCATGAATCCATTTTGTTGATCCCAGCCTACAGACAGAAACTAAAACAGGTCAATACAACGCTGGTCTGACCAATTGGATTCCACGCTTCAAGATTGCTTCGATCACATGGACTGGGATATGTTCTGCATAGCTCAGACAACAACATTGATGTATACGCTGACTTGGTGAGCAAGTTTATTAGCAAGTGCATCGTTGACATCGTACCTGCTGTGACTATTAAAACCTTCCCTAACCAGAAACCATGGATAGATGGCAGCATTCGCACAAAACTGAAAGCGTGAACCACCGCTTTTAATCATGGCAAGGCGACCGGAAACATGACCGAATACAAACAGTGCAGCTATTCCCTCCGCAAGGCAATCAAACAAGCAAAGGGTCAGTATAAAGACAAAGTAGAGTCGCAATTCAACGGCTCAAACACGAGACGTATGTGGCAGGGTCTACAGTTAATCACGGATTACAAAAAGAAAACCAGCCCCGTCGTGGACATAGACATCTTGCTCCCAGACAAATTAAACAACTTCTTTACTCGCTTTGAGGACAATACAGTGCCACTGACACGGCCCGCTACCAAAGCCTGTGGGCTCTCCTTCTCCGTGGCCAACGTGAGTAAAACATTTAAACGCGTTAACCCTCGCAAGGCAGCTGGCCCAGACGGCATCCCTAGTCGCTTCCTCAGAGCATGCACAGACCAGCTGGCTGGTGTGTTTACGGACATATTCAACCAATCCCTATCCCAGTCGGTTGTCCCCACATGCTTCAAGATGGCCACCATCGTTCCTGTTCCCAATAAACCTAAGGTAACTGAACTAAATGACTATCGCCCCATTGCACTCACTTCTGTCATCATAAAGTGCTTTGAGAGACTAGTCAAGGATCATATCACCTCCACCCAACCTGATACCCTAGACCCTCTCCAATTTGCTTACCGCCCCAATAGGTCCACTGACGATGCAGTCGTCATCACACTGTCCTATCCCATCTGGACAAGAGGAATACCTATGTAAGAATGATGTTCATTGACTACAGCTCAGCATTTAACACCATAGTATCCTCCAAACTTGTCATTAAGCTCGAGACCCTGGGTCTCGACCCCGCCCTGTGCAACTGGGTCCTGGACTTTCTGACGGGCCACCCCCAGGGGGTGAAGGTAGGAAACAACATCTCTACCCCGCTGATCCTCAACACTGGGGCCCCACAAGGGTGCATTCTCAGCCCTCTCCTGTACTCCCTGTTCACCCATGCCTGCGTGGCCATGCACACTTCCAACACAATCATCAAGTTTGCAGACGACACTACAGCGGTAGGCTTGATTACCAACAAAGACGAGACGGCCTACAGGGAGGAGGTGAGGGCACTGGGAGTGTGGTGTCAGGAAAATAACCTCTCACTCAACGTCAACAAAACAAAGGAGATGATTGTGGACTACAGGAAACAGCAGAGGGAGCAAGGTCAGTACAGGTGCATCAAAGCTGGGACCGAGAGACTGAAAAACAGCTTCTTTCTCAAGGCCATCAGACTGTTAAACAGTCACCACTAACATAGAGAGGCTGCTGCCAACATACTGACTCAAATCTCTGGCCACTTACATAAATGGAATTAATAAAGGTATCACTAGTCACTTTAAATAACACCACTTTAATAATGTTTACATATCATACATTACTCATCTCATATGTATATACTGTATTCTATACCATCTATTGCATCTTGCCTATGCCACACGCCATCGCTCATCCATATATTTATATGTACATATTCTATTCATCCCTTTGTATTTGTGTGTGTAAGGTAGTTGTGAATTTGTTAGATTACGTGTTAGATATTACTGCATAGTCGGAACTAATAACACAAGCATTTCGCTACACTCGCATTAACATCTGCTAAGTATGTGTATGTGACCAATACATTTTGATTTGACTTGAGAGAGAGATTTTGTCTTTTTTTTTCATTTTCAGTTTCAGTTACTTAGCTAGCAAATGCAGCTGGCTAGTTTAACCTACTCAAACGCCCGGCTCAAATAGAGGGATAGTATGTTAGCTAGCTGGCTATGACTTTCCAACACAACACTGGAACTCTTCCAAGTCAAGATAAGCTTTTGGTTGTATTCATTTATTGCCGCCGGAGCTGCCGGTGTAACTGCTAAACTGCTTACTGACTATACACTGTAACGTTACTGCATGATTGTAGCGGGTTAACTAACACATTAGTTATATTAGCTATGTAGACTAGGACGTTACTTTACCTAATATGGGGACGACAATGTAGGCTGTGTGTAGCAGTTATGATCCCCTGGTCACATTCAGTTGAAGTCGTAAGTTTACATACACTTAGGTTGGAGTCATTAAAACTCGTTTTTCAACCACTCCACAAATTTCTTGTTAACAAACAAAAAAAATAGCTTTGGCAGGTCGGTTAGGACATCTACTTTGTGCATAACACAAGTAATTTTTCCAACTATTGTTTACAGACAGATTATTTCACTTATAATTCACTGTATCACAATTCCAGTGGGTCAGAAGTTTACATACACTAAGTTGACTGTGCCTTTAAAAAGCTTGGAACATTCCAGAAAATTATGTCATGGCTTTAGAAGCTTCTGATAAGCTAATTGACATCATTTGAGTCAATTGGAGGTGTACCTGTGGATGTATTTCAAGGCCTACCTTCAAACTCAGTGCCTCTGCTTGACATCATGGGAAAATCAAAAGAAATCAGCCAAGACCTCAGAAAAAAATTGTAGACCTCCACAAGTCTGGTTCATCCTTGGGAGCAATTTCCAAACGACTGAAGGTATCATCTGTACAAACACTAGTACGCAAGTATAAACACCATTGGACCACGCAGCCGTCATACCGCTCAGGAAAGAGACGCGTTCTGTCTCCTAGAGATGAATGTACTTTGGTGCGAAAAGTGCAAATCAATCCCAGAACAACAGCAGAGGACCATGTGAAGATGCTGGAGGGAACAGGTACAAAAGTATCTATATCCACAATAAAACGAGTCCTATATTGACATAACCTGAAAGGCCACTCAGCAAGGAAGAAGCCACTGCTCCAAAACTGCCATAAAAAAAGCCAGACTACGGTTTGCGACTGCATATGGCGGGGACAAAGATCGTACTTTTTGGAGAAATGTCCTCTGGTCTGATGAAACAAATATAGAACTGTTTGGCCATAATGACCATCGTTATGTTTGGAGGAAAAAGCGGGAGTCTTGCAAGCCGAAGAACACCATCCCAACCGTGAAGCACTAGGGTGGCAGAATCATGTTGTGGGGGTGCTTTGCTGCAGGAGGGACTGGTGAACTTCACAAAATAGATGGCATCATGAGGCAGGAAAATTACGTGGATATATTGAAGCAACATCTCAAGACATTAGTCTTGAGATGCTTGGTCGCGTATGGGTCTTCCAAATGGACATTGACCCCAAGCATACTTCCAAAGATGTGGCAAAATGCCTTAAGGAGAAAGTCAAGGTATTGGAGTGGCCATCACAAAGCCCTGACCTCAATCCTATAGAAAATTTGTGGGCAGAACTGAAAAAGTGTGTGCGAGCAAGGAGGCCTACAAACCTGACTCAGTTACACCAGCTCTGTCAGGAGGAATGGGCCAAAATGCACCCAACTTATTGTGGGAAGCTTGTGGAAGGCTACCTGAAACGTTTGACCCAAGTTAAACAATTTAAAGGCAATGCTACCAATACTAATTGAGTGTATGTAAACTTCTGACCCACTGGGAATGTGATAATATTAGCTGAAATAAATCCTTCTCTCTACTATTATTCTGACATTTGACATTCTTAAAATAAAGTGGTGATCCTAATTGACCTAAGACAGGGAATTTTTACTAGGATTAAATGTCAGGAATTGTGAAAAACTGAGTTGAAATGTATTTGGCTAAGGTGTATGTAAACTTCCGACTTCAACTGTACAGCTAATGTGTTGTGCATTGAAGTCCACAAACAAAGGGAAATGGTGAGAGGAAGATAGAGCACAGATGCGAGATGAATACAACTGTGGCTGCTATGAAAGTGAACTGTGTGTACGCGTGATCAGGGGTGTATTCATTCCGCCGATTTTATTGAAAAACATTTCATAAAAACGGAAACAAACAAAACGGGGATAGAAATACCTGAATTTGTCCAATTGAAACTCTCGTTTGAAACTGTTGGACTAATGATTACACCTTAGATAAGCTAGACACAGGCAAGTGTGTGCAAGGCGGTATGTGTCACCGTCTCTCACCTCAAGATTGTTTTTGACATGTGTTCCTACGTTGTAAACTTTCATTCTTAGGCTAGGTTTTAGCAACCTCATGATGGGTATAGGGAAATGTTGAGTATCATGTAGTAGCCTAAACCTATTGATGTTACATTGAACTGGGTGAATGGAATATGAATGACAGTCATCCAATATGCTGTAATAGAAATAAGACCATGCTCATGAGAAGAAAATAAATTGTCCTCCCTCATCTTAAATGGCACTGACCGCCACTGGTGTCAACAGCTGCCCACAGTGTGTAGAAAGACCTTTACCCCGAGGCCTGTTCTGAACAAAAATACTATACTGATTCGATTAGTGGAGGAACTGAAGAATACAGGACTACATGCTGCTTCTCCTGCTCACTGTTATGCTGGACCTGGAGATGTGGAGTGTCTGACCTCTTCCTACGAGACTCATCTTCAGCCTCATTATGAAGTTGGGTGGGTCCCCGCGTGGGTCGGTTGAGCTAACCTAGGCTAATGCGATTAGTATGAGGCTGTAACTAACAAGTGTAGGCTTACCCTGGCGTGTCGTTTTGATAACCATGTACATCTCTCTCAGACAAGGTGACTTTGATCAATATATTCTGCTCTATTTACTCCCAGATTCTAAAAAGGTTTTATGGGTATTATGACTCATACTGTGGTACTCTATGGTGTTGGTGTTTCTGTACAGCACTTTGAGATATCAGCTGATGTAAGAAGGGCTGTAGAAATCCATTTGATTTGATGTGGTGCTGTTTCTGTCCTCTACTTCTATACTGATGTGACAACACCACATGTCACACACATCCTCCACAACCCGGTCACCCCAACCATCCTTCCACCCAAAACAAACTTTTCAATTTAAAAACATATAGCTCCACTATATATATAGTAATATAATATATTTTTATGGTTTTTCGTATTTTTATCCGCCAGAGGGCACACTTGCCTCATAAATGGGCCACATATAAATGACTTCAACAGCAAATTGTACACTAGACCGCGTTGGATGCATGACGCTCTTTTCTGGTCAAGCCAGTGAGGGTGAGGGGACTCCGTTGTCTTTGTGTCGAATTCGAAACATCAATCCGACAAAATGATCATCTACAAGGACATCATCACTGGTATGGACAAATATCTCGTATGCCCATAATGTATTTTTTTTAAATTATGTTGTCATGCTATCTATATTCAGAATCAAGTGTGTTGGTCTTTAATGGTTCCCAGTGTTGTGAAATCAAAGGCTAAGGCCTTGCACAGGGCCAGACGTAACCTCAGCTGTGTATGTTTCTACTATGAACTGTTTTACCATTACACACGCCGGGGCTTTTAATCAAGAAAAAGGGAATGTTTGGTAATGTAAGCAAAGGAGAATATTTACTTATCGCGATGCAAAACAGGTGCAGTTTACGGTACTGGGATATGTGGACCTTGTTAGTTAGTCAGCCTGCAGCTGCTTGTGTTCCATGCGGGCGCTCAGCTGTCAAAAGACCGTCAACTAACAGCAAACGCGATCAATCACTCAATGGTTGAACTGTACATTCGTCGATTATCCACATACTAACCTTTTGCACACATACTAGTATCTTAATGTTATGCTTCTATTCCAGTTATATTAGCTTTGTAAACCTAGAAGATCTTGCTAGTACCACAGCAGTAGCTGTAGCATGTCTGTCAGCCGTCTAACAAATAGGATTAGTGGGCAAGCTCAGCTATGTTAGCCGGCAGCAGCAGGACCTGGCCTGGGGAAGTCTGTAGAAGGCCCAAGGCAAACTACCTGACAACAATGTAACCTCGTGACTGAACTATTCATGTGGTTTCTATTCATTCTGTTTCATTGCAGGGGATGAAATGTTCTCTGACATTTACAAGATCAAAGAATCACCAAATGGGATGTTATTGGAAGTTGAGGGAAAGGTGCGTCTCCACTGCAGGTATAAGCTCTCTGAGTTGTGGTGGTGAGAGGTGAGGTGTATTAGGATTTGGAGCCACTTATTGACTTGGGTATCATCTTAACTCAACTCATAGTTTTGCATTATGCCTGAGTTTACATAGACAAGTCCTATCAGATGGTCCTGAAATAGAATAAAGTGTTTGACAGTATTGGGACCCAACCACTGAGTGATTCAGCACTCACTCTCCTCTCTCCTTCCCATCGTCCTCCTGTATTCCCCCTCTCCTCCCCTCAGATGGTTAGTAGAACGGAGAATATCGATGACTGTCTGTTGGGGGCAAATGCGTCGGCGGAGGTGCAGGATGACGGCTGCGAGTCCAGCACAGTCAGTGGAGTGGACATCGTTCTCAACCATAAACTGCAGGAGACATCCTTCACCAAGGACTCATACAAGGGCTACATCAAGGACTACATGAAGGCGTGAGTGTGTTAGTGACGGGTGTCTGCGCATGTGTTGCGTGTGCTAGGAATGATACAGGCTAGACCCATCAGTCTCCCTGTATGCCCATCAAAACTGTGACTGTACTTATGTAGATGAAAATGTCCTTATTTGAAATGAAATGCAGTTGAAGGTGTGTGTGGGTGTGTGCAGGATCAAGGCTAAGCTGGAGGAGAACAACCCAGACAGAGTGAAGCCCTTCATGGCTGGAGCTCAGGAGGAGATCAAGAAGATCATGGGCAACATGAAGAACTACCAGGTAACTACTAGTTACGGCTATATATCTACTAGCATATTCATAGCAAATTCAGCTACACATGCATTCCTCACATCACATCAACTATTTGTGCTCAGTCAAGCTGTGATGATTGAAGGTCCAGGCCTATGAAACTAAAAAGATCTAGATTGGAGAAGAATCGTGTGGATGTAGTTTCACTGACCTAATTTCACTTTACCCCCGCTTACATTCCCTCTCTCTGTTCCCCCTCCCACTGTAGTTTTTTACAGGTGAGTCCATGAACCCAGATGGTATGGTTGGTCTGCTGGACTTCCGGGAGGACGGCATCACTCCCTTCATGACATTCTTCAAAGACGGCCTGGAGATCGAGAAATGCGTGAGTCCCTTTATCCCAGTCTACTCATGTCTAATAACACACTGATTATGTTAGAACTTATAACCAGTCTACTCATGTGTTATAACCACTGACCTTCCTCTCCTCTCTTTCACAGTAACACTCTGAACACTTTGTTTCTATTGGCTGCTCAGCTGCATCTCACCTGACCCACGACCACCAACCAATGAGACGACTGCTCGGCATTACATTTGGATTGAAAGCATTTAGTTACAATTGTTATATTATATCTGATTGGAATGGAAGTATTATAAGCTGCCCAAACCATGTCATGTCTATGTGGTTGGCTGAAGGGGTGCTGTGACAGTATTTTGGTGTTGATTCTGTAATTGACCTGACTGATTACTGTGTTAAACTCTTGACTATTGCAGTGTTCTGGTAACTGGTATATTCAGGAAGGCCCAATCAGTACATTCAGATAGAGGCATATATGCTCTATATATATACATTTCTATCATGCAAAATAAGGAATTGTGTCAGCTCTATGTTACATTTCTACCTGGGACATTCAATATGTCACACACAGTTTGCTGGGATGATTTGTTTATCTCTGCAAAGACAATGTTTCAGTCCACTGATTAGTTATTCATTAATTGGTTATTTATTGTTGATTGATTAACTCTCAGGCCTCCATTTGCTTGGTTTACAGTTCCGTTAGATGTGACACCCTTACTAAAAGTAGCGGGATAGCTTAGGACTTCCTGATTTGAGTTGTGAAAAATAAAACTAACACTGGGTAAAACATTTCCAGTCGTGGTGTTGATTTGTTTAAAAATGTAGATGATGCAATCATTGGATCCATCAAAGATATTTGATGTTAAAGCCATTGGCCTTTTTGTTGAAATGTTTATCTCTGAAGCTTGTTCTGTCAAGTAAGTAGGCCTACATATTCAGTGAAAGAAAATGTCAAAAATGCAAATACCAGTAGTTCCATTATTTTATAGGAATTCTTTATCAATTATTTATTGCCCAGTTGCAGGTTCTGTAAGTAAGGTGAAAGATAAAATCCAAAGTACAGTGCAGCTTTAAGGCCAAGTGCTTCACACAGTATGGTGCATAGTGCAAGATCCCCACATCATCCTACCAACAGATTGACAACAAGCAGACACTCTGGTCATGTGACTTTGGGTACCAGTCAAAGAACAGAAAGACTCCCCCCAACTTTCCACCATGATGGGAAGCCCCTAGGGTCAGCATTTATATCCCAGGCAGGATGCTCCTTTCTGGGCTAGTCACTCTTCATCTCCTTCCCTGGTAGTGGCGGTACTCTGGCTTCAGTTCCCAGGTGCTCTTGTGGGTTCCTTTAGCGTTGTACACGCCTATCTCCCTCAGGATCTCCTTCAAGTAGGTCTACAGGAAACACAAACAAAACATCTCTCTGGATCTCCTTTACATATGTCTATAGGAGAGGGGCAGTTTAGGGCTGGACTCTTTACAGTATCCATGTTCACACAGCTACTGCCTGCACCCTTATTCTGAAAACTAGAATAAGCATCTGTCTACTTCTAGTGTCGAAAGCCATGTTCTCGTTGGCTGGCCCTCGCTTCATACTCATCGCCAAATCTACTGGCTCCAGGTCATCTACAGGTCTTTGCTAGGTAAAACCCCGCCTTATCTTAGTTCACTGGTCACCATAGTAGCACCCACCCGCAGCACGCGCTCCAGCAGGTATATTTCACTGGTCACTCCCAAAGCCAATTCTTCCTTTGGCCGCCTTTCCTTCCAGTTCTCTGCTGCCAATGACTGGAACGAACTGCAAAATTCGCTGAAGCTGGAGACTTATCTCCCTCACTAGCTTTAAGCACCAGCTGTCAGATCAGCTCACAGATCACTGCACCTGTACATAGCCCATCTGTAAATAGCCCATCCAACTACCTCATCCCCATACCATATTAATTTATTTTGCTCCTTTGCACCCCAGTATCTCTACTTGCACATTCATCTTCTGCACATCTATCACTCCAGTGTTTAATTGCTATATTGTAATTACCTCACCACTATGACTTATTTTATTGCCTTACCTCCCTTATCTTACCTCATTTGCACACACTATATATACACACACTACTTTTTCTTCTACTGTATTATTGACTGTATGTTTGTTTATTCCATGTGTAACTCTGTGTTGTTGTATGTGTCGAACTGCTTTGCTTTATCTTGGCCAGGTCGCAGTTGTAAATGAGAACTTGTTCTCAACTAGCCTACCTGGTTAAATAAAGGTGAAAAAAAAAGTGTTGTAGTTGATAATGTCCACTAGATGTCAGTAGTGGGTAACAGTTGACGCTTCTCCAAATATAATAGATCTGTGTTCGGATTCTGCCCTACTTATTATGTGTGACTAATCAGGCCTCAGGTAACTATAGTTCCCTCGGACATGCTGGTCTCTTTGTGAAGCACCCTGGAGAATGAGGGTTACAGTGGTGGAGTGTAATCTATCCTGGAGAGCTGAGCAGAAAAGCTCGCAGCTTACACTCTCCTATGGTAATGCAATCATGCAGGAGAGCGGACAGGATGCTGAATGTGTGTGTGTGTGTGAGAGAGAGACACTAACCACAGGTTGCTTGGCGACCTCCACCAGGTCTTTGATGTTGTAGTACTGGTGTTCCTCGAAGGCGGAGAAGAGCATGTCCATCACCTGCTGTCTGTCTGCTCTCACCATCCTACCCTCAGCCTTCTTCCTCTTCTCATACTCCACCTACACAAAACAACACACAGCCCACAGCAAACCCACAAGGGCAAGGAGGGAGCATGGTAGGAGTGCACATTACAGTTCCAGCTGTATGTTGATCCAACACTATAAAGATATGCATGTAACCTTCAGGAGCATGCAAGCAGGCAGTTACACACACATACACACACTGAGAAATGAATGAAGATACATGGTCTCATTGAGAGAAGCAGAGAAATGAATGAAGATATATGGTCTCATTGAGAGAAGCAGAGAAATGAATGAAGATATATGGTCTCATTGAGAGAAGCAGAGAAATGAATGAAGATATATGGTCTCATTGAGAGAAGCAGAGAAATGAATGAAGATATATGGTCTCATTGAGAGAAGCAGAGAAATGAATGAAGATATATGGTCTCATTGAGAGAAGCAGAGAAATGAATGAAGATATAGGGTCTCCTTGAGAGAAGCAGAGAAATGAATGAAGATATAGGGTCTCCTTGAGAGAAGCAGAGAAATGAATGAAGATATAGTGTCTGATTGAGAGAAGCAGAGAAATGAATGAAGATATAGTGTCTGATTGAGAGAAGCAGAGAAATGAATGAAGATATAGTGTCTGATTGAGAGAAGCAGAGAAATTAATGAAGATATAGGGTCTCCTTGAGAGAAGCAGAGAAATTAATGAAGATATAGGGTCTCCTTGAGAGAAGCAGAGAAATGAATGAAGATATAGGGTCTGATTGAGAGAAGCAGAGAAATGAATGAAGATATAGGGTCTGATTGAGAGAAGCAGAGAAATGAATGAAAATATAGGGTCTCCTTGAGAGAAGCAGAGAAATTAATGAAGATATAGGGTCTGATTGAGAGAAGCAGAGAAATTAATGAAAATATAGGGTCTCCTTGAGAGAAGCAGAGAAATTAATGAAGATATAGGGTCTGATTGAGAGAAGCAGAGATATGAATGAAGATATAGGGTCTCCTTGAGAGAAGCAGAGAAATTAATGAAGATATAGGGTCTCCTTGAGAGAAGTGTCCTAGTGGGCAGAGCAGTGGATAAAGACACAATGGCACACTCTATGTTGTACAATGGTTGAATAGTGAATATAGCCTACTAGCATAATGCACAGTATTGTCACTACTGTACATATACAGACTCAGGCAAGCATGCATGTTCTCAAGTACATTTCTTTTCTTTGTTCCTTTTATAGATGAAAGTGCGCAATACTGCCTTATCTAGACACAGAACGATAAAATAATCAGGCTTAACATAGCAGTTTGACCAAACGTTTTGTTGGATGAAAGCTGAATTGAGAATGTCGTGATTTATTGGTTATGTTGTTTGTGGAACAACAGAACTGCTGTATTAATGTGGGGAATCTGTAAGTATCCTGTCAAATGTGATGTTGGTGAAGCAAGGTAGGTTTATGGAGTCCAGGTGAGTAGGGTATACAATGTATTTAAACATGTCAGCGTCACATGCATTTCTTTAGTGTTATTGTTTATCTGGGTGAATAAGGTTTGTAAAATATCCTTGTGGTTGGGGGTAATGCCTAAAGTATGGTAAGTATACGTGGTCTCATCTCATTGGGAACAATAGCAAGGTAAGTTTATGATGAAACTTTCATGTGTTTTGATTAAGTTGATCACATAGTCCTCAGTACAATTTTTAATAATGGGATTTTTCTGAATGTCTTTTTTTTTTCGAACAAAAATTCTATCACAGGTGCAGAATGCAGTGTCCAGTGGGCTTACTGGCATAGCCTGCACAGATGAGCAGCGACAATGGAATGCAGGGACTCGGAGGAACCTTGAGCCAAAGCGGTCGAACAGCATTGACTTCACACACCATAAGGTCAGTGACCAATATGCAGAAAAGCGTCCGGAATGTCCACCCCTGCCTCCCACTCCTGCATTCCACTCACAGGAGGAATTGAATAGGATCCTGAAACACCTGAATCTGCCTGTGGGAGTCTGCTCTATAAGTGTGTTAATGCTGAACCGACAATAATATCACAGCCAGTAGCATCCCAGGTAAAATTTGAATATTTATTTGTGGCTATACCATTTTAATGTATTTTAACTGATCTGTGTCTTGTCTGTTCAATGCTTTCTGATTCCATAAAATAATTGAATATAGATTCTCTAGACGCCACATGGAGAGCATGTCAATTACAACTGGCAGAAGCGCCTGTCCTACAATGACTTTGTGAAACTTGACCCAACCCAGTCGACTGCTTTGGAACAGATCACAAAGGAGCAGAGTGCCTCACACTTGTGGCATGACTCAAGGAAGCTTCAAGTTACTGCAAGCTCAGCCAAAAAGATCCCTGTCAGGGAATCCAACAACCCTGGTAAGTTTCTCCAGGAGCATCTGTATCCCAGGTTCCAAGGGAATGCAGTCACACGCTATGGGAAAGATAATGAGCTGATGGCCTCCCAGTGGCTAGCAGACTGTGGATACTCTGTTGACCACAGAGGCACTGTTGTCAGTGTTGAAGAGCCATGGCTACCAGCAAGCCCTGACGGAGTGCTGAACTCCAAGAAGCTGTTGGAGATCAAGTGTCCTGTCATGGGGAAGGGCTGTGATTCTCTGGATGATGTCTTTAATAGGAAAGCCTGTGGTGTGAAGGTGGTGGAGGGCACACCCCAACTGCAGCCACATGGGCCACATGGCTACTACATGCAGGTACAAATTGGTATGTTTTGCACAGGACAGAGAAAGTAAGGTACTCATCTGGACTCTGTCCCAGCAAGTCGTCATCCCTGTTCCCTATGACGCACAGTTCTGTGCAGAAGCTGTCCTGAGGTTGAAGGAATTCTACTTTACACTCATGCTGCCATTTATTGTTGAGGAGCATCAGGCAGGCAGACTGTCATTGAGTGACAAATAAACGTCCTCTCACTGTCAACTGTGTTTATTTTCAGTAAACTTAACATGTGTAAATATTTGTATGAACATAAGATTCAACAACTGAGACATAAACTGAACAAGTTCCACAGACATGTAACTAACAGAAATGGAATAATGTGTCCCTGAACAAAGGGGGGTAAAAATCAAAAGTAACAGTCAGTATCTGGTGTGCCTACCAGCTGCATTAAGTACTGCAGTGCATCTCCTCCTCATGAACTGCACCAGATTTCTTGCTGTGAGATGTTACCCCACTTTTCCACCAAGGCACCTGCAAGTTCCTGGACTTTTCTGGGGGGGAATGGCCCTAGCCCTCACTCGCCGATCCAACAGGTCCCAGACATGCTCAATGGGATTGAGATCCGGGCTCTTTGCTGGCCATGGCAGGACACTGACATTCCTGTCTTGCAGGAAATCATGCACAGAACGAGCAGTATGGCTGGTGGCATTGTCATGCTGGAGGGTCATGTCAGGATGAGCCTGCAGGAAGGGTACCACACGAGGGAGGAGGATGTCTTCCCTGTAACACACAGCATTGAGATTGCCTGCAATGACAACAAGCTCAGTCCGATGATGCTGTGACACACCGCCCCAGACCATGACGGACCCTCCACCACCAAATCGATCCCACTCCAGAGTACAGGCCTCGGTGTAACGCTCATTCCTTCGACGATAAACACGAATCTCGACCATCATCCCTGGTGAGACAAAACCGCGACTCATCAGTGAACAGCACTTTTTGCCAGCCCTGTCTGGTCCAGCGATGGTGGGTTTGTGCCCATAGGTGACGTTGTTGCCGGTGATGTCTGGTGAGGACCTGCCTTACAACAGGCCTACAAGCCCTCAGTCTAGCCTCTCTCAGCCTATTGCGGACAGTCTGAGCACTGATGTAGGGATTGTGTGTTCCTGGTGTAACTCGGGCAGTTGCTGTTGCCATCCTGTACCTGTCCCGCAGTTGTGATGTTTGGATGTACCGATCCTGTGCAGGTGTTGTTACACGTGGTCTGCCACTGCGAGTACGATCAGCTGTCCGTCCTGTCTCCCTGTAGCGCTGTCTTAGGCGTCTCACAGTACGGACATTGCAATTTATTGCCCTGGCCACATCTGCAGTCCTCATGCCTCCTTGCAGCATGCCTAAGGCACGTTCACGCAGATGACCAGGGACCCTGGGCATCTTTCTTTTGGTGTTTTTCAGAGTCAGTAGAAAGGCCTCTTTAGTGTCCTAAGTTTTCATAATTGTGACCTTAATTGCCTACCGTCTGCAAGCTGTTAGTGTCTTAACGACCATTCCACAGGTGCATGTTCATTAATTGTTTATGGTTCATTGAACAAGCATGGGAAACAGCGTTTAAGCCCTTTACAATGAAGATCTGTGAAGTTATTTGGATTTTTACGAATTATCTTTGACAGACAGGGTCCTGAAAAAGGGACGTTTCTTTTTTTGCTGAGTTTATATGCAGCTCTGTAGTATGTAGTCAGATGTTTCTCCTGTTTGCAGTTACTATTAGCAAATTGTTTTTAAATTAAAATGCCTGACTTAATGCATTAACAGTCACAGTATTGTAGAATTTTTTTAAATTAATATTAATGTGTATGTAAAACAAATAATTAAGTTGAGTTGTTATAGGATTAATTGAAATGTATTTAACGTAACTTTTGACACAACTTTAATTCATATTGGGAAATCAACCATGTGAATGGCATTTGACTGGTCAGTTCATTCAGCATCTTCATGAATGATATCACAACACAGGTTACAACGCAGCACAGATTCAAAGTATTTTGTCCATTTTAGATGAGAGGTTGATTGGCACTGTCTGTGAGATGATTCTAAACCATTTGAGCCGTTGAATTACTCGTTCCACATGAACCCTCACGTTAGCTATCCATCTTGTACATGTGGTGTCCTCCTCTTACAGCTGTGTGTCTCTTTTTGTGAAGGCTGGAATTGTTCATTTGACCTTCCTCTCGTGTAGCAGATCAAGGATTGTAAGCACCGGTCAGCCATGACCTCATTTTATTTTTGTATTATATTTAACCTTTAAATAAATAAGGCAAGTCAGTTAAGAACAAATACTTATTTACAATAATGGCCTACCCCGGCCAAACACTAACCCAGACGACGCTGGGACAATTGTGCGCAGCCCTATGGGACTCCCAATCACAGCAGGTTGTGATACAGCCTGGAATCGAACCATGGTCTGTAGTGATGCCTCTAGCACTGAGATGCAGTACCTTAGACCGCTGCGCCCCTCGGGAGCCCCCTCATCACCTGGACAGAGGTACTCCAGGAACCCAGAATCCGATGTTATATATTTGTTGCTACATCTACCTCCATACGCTAAGGAGATGAACATCACTAGACCACAAGGTGGCCAACAGCTACGGGATAGTGCTCTGGGCGTAGTCATTTTCTGAATGACTCCCCCCTTGAATTCAGATTCTTGCACTTCGTAAAGAAGTTTCTGAGCAGTCAATAATGCAGGTTGTTCCTGGGTAGTGGTCCTTAAAACATTGTGGCATTGTAGCACGGATGGTATCCCTTGGCAGCCATGGAATGTACTCCCTCAGATTCTCTTCCATCATGTCAATCCAATAAATAATCACTAAAAATTTGTAATTGACCCCAAACTTTTGAACGGTAGTGTACATCTTGTGTCTGAGCCATTGAATTGCGACCTCACTTTGCCTCTGTACTGACGTTTTGCCTGTTTGATTGCCGTACGGAGGGAATAACTACACTGGTTCGTACTCAACCATATTACCAGTCACCTTGCCAATGTTAAATACGGTGGTTCGCGCTTTCAGTTTTGTGCGAATGCTGCCATCTATCTACAGCTTCTGGTTTGGGTAGGTTTTAACATTCACCATTGGAGCAACATCCCCTATACACTTCCTGATGAACTCAGTCACCGTGTCCATGTAAGCGTCAATGTTTATCCCAGTCCTCGTTATCAAAACAATCTTGAAGCATGGATTCCGATTGGTCACACCAGCGTTGAATAGACCATAGCACGGGTACTTCCTGTTTGAGTTTCTGCCTATAGGAAGGGAGGAGCAAAATGGAGTCGTGATCCGATTTGCTGAAGGGAGGGCCTTGAAGGCATCTCTAAAATGCGAGAAGCAATGATCGAGTGTTTTCCCTAAACGAGTATTACAGTCAATGTGTTTATAGAACTTCGGTAGCATTTTCCTCAATTTGCTTTGTTAAAATCCCCAGCTACAATAAATGCGGCATCCGGATATGGCTTCCAGTTTGCATAAAGTACAATGTAGTTCCTTGAGGGCCGTTGTGGTATCGGCTTGAGGGGGAATATACACGGCTGTGACTATAACAGAAGACAATTCTCTTGGGAAGTAATACGGTTGGCATTTGATTGTGAGGTATTCTAAGTCGGGTGAACAAAAGGACTTGAATTTCTGTATGTTATCACAATCACACCATGAGTAGTTAATCATGAAGCATACACCCCCGCTTTTCTTCTTCCCGGAGAGTTTTTTTTATAACTGTCTGCATGATGAACTGAGAACACAGCTGGCTGTATGGACAGGGACACCATATCCCAAGAGAACCATGATTCTGTGAAACAGAGTATGTTACAGTCCCTGATGTCGCTCTGAAAGGAGATCATCACCCTGACCTCGTCTACTATATTGTCCAGAGACTGAACATTAGCGAGTAATATACTCGGAAGCGGTGGATGGTGTGCCCGCCTCCTGAGTCGGACTAGACTTTTCCACCGACGGCGACTTGGAGCAGCCTCTGGGATAAGTTCAATTGCCCTGGGAGCGACGAACAAAGGATTCAATTCAGGAAAGTCGTATTCCTGATGGTAATGCTGGTGAGTTTCCACCTCTGATATCCAAAAGCTCTTTCCCGGCTGTATGTAATGACACAAAAAACGTTCTGGGCCAATAATGCAAGAAATAATGCACAAAAAAAAGAATACTCTAAAGTTGCTTAGGACAGGCACTTATGTGTGACTCCCAATCAGCAACAACACTCTACAGCTGTGCCTGATTGGAAGCCACACGGCCAAAATCAATGAAACAAACCAACATAGAAAAATGCACATAGAACGCCCACCAAATGTAACACCCTGGCCTAACCAAAATAAAGAACAAAAACCCCTCTCTATGGCCAGGGCGTTACAGTACCCCGCCCCCCAAGGTGCGGACTCCGACCGCAAAACCTGACTCTGAAGGGGAGGGTCCGGGTGGGCCTTCTTACGGCGGCGGCTCAGGTGCGGGACGTGGCCTCTGCTCCACCCTCGGCGTCGCCCTCTTACGTGGCGCACCTGGTCGCGCCGAAGGTCTGGTGGGCGACCCTGACTGCGCCCGGCTGGCGGGCGGTGATAGCTGCGCCCGGCTGGCGGGCGACCCTGGTTGCGCCCGGCTGGCGGGCGGTGATGGTTGCGCCCGGCTGGCGGGCGACCCTGGTTGCGCCCGGCTGGCGGGCGGTGATGGCTGCGCCCGGCTGGCGGGCGGTGATGGCTGCGCCCGGCTGGCAGGCGGCGATGACTGCGCCCGGCTGGCGGGCGGCGATGGCTGCGCCCTGCTGGCGGGCGACCCTGGTTGGGCCCGGCTGGCCAGCGTCCCTGGCTGCACCCGGCTGGCGGGTGTCCCTGGCGGCTCCGGCGGCACTGACCCAGGATTCACCAGGCTGAGGAGACATGTAAGAGGCCTGGCCCTAGGCGCAGGCACAGCACTCACCGGGCTGGCGGGCAGCTCTGACTGCTCCGGACAGGCGGGCGGCTCTGGCGGCTCCGGACAGGCGGGCGGCTCTGGTGGCTCCTGACTGGCGGGCGGCTCTGGCGGCTCCGGACTGGCGGGCGGCTCTGGCGGCTCCAGACTGGCGGGCGGCTCTGGCGGCTCCGGACTGGCGGGCGGCTCTGGCGGCTCCGGACTGGCGGGCGGCTCTGGCGGCTCCGGACTGGCGGGCGGCTCTGGCGGCTCCGGACTGGCGGGCGGCTCTGGCGGCTCTGGACTGGCGAGACCCACTGGAGGCCTGGTCCTAGGAGGCGGCACAGGACGGTCCAGGCTGGAGAGATCCACTGGAGGCCTGGTCCGAGGAGGAGGCACAGGCTTAACCAGGATGGGGAGACCCACTGGAGGCCTAGTCCTGGGAGGTGGCACAGGACGGACCAGGCTGGAGAGATCCACTGGAGGCCTGGTCCGAGGTGGAGGCACAGGATAGACCGGGCTGTGGGGGAGCACTAGAGTTCTAGACTTTACGCTCTTTACCCATACTCCAGGCTGAATGCCCACTTTGGCCCGGCACGGGCGGAGAGCAGGCATTGGGCGAACTGGACCCTCCCAGCGCCCTGGAGACACAGTGTGCAGAGCCGGTGCAGGATACCCTGGCCCGAAAAGGGGCACTGGAGACCAGACGCGCTGAGCTGGCACAACCCGTCCTGGCTCGATGCCTGCCCTCGCATGGCACTTGCGCATGGCACACCCCCCAATTTTTTGGGGGGGGCTGCCTCCTGTGTCCGTTGCGCTCCCTCTCTTCGTACCAGCGCCTCTCAGCTCTCGATTCTTCTATTTCCCATTGCGGGCGGCGATAATCCCCCGCTTGAGCCCATGGTCCTTTCCCATCCAGGATTTCCTCCCAAGTCCACGACTCCAGATAACTTTTCTCCTGGTTCTTAACCTTGCTCTGCTCCTTACTCTGCTGCTTGGTCTTCTTGTGGTGGGTAATTCTGTAACGGCCGTCGTCAGAATTAGACCAAGATGCAGCGGAGGATGTGTTCATCATTAGAATTTTAATGAAAAGAGAACACTACAAAAATAAACAAAAACGACAGCAAAACAGTCCTGTCTGGAAAACACACTAACAGAAGACAATTACCCACAAAACCCAAACAAAAAACAGGCACTTATGTGTGACTCCCAATCAGCAACAACACTCTACAGCTGTGCCTGATTGGAAGCCACACGGCCAAAATCAATGAAACAAACCAACACAGAAAAATGCACATAGAACGCCCACCCAATGTAACACCCTGGCCTAACCAAAATAAAGAACAAAAACCCCTCTCTATGGCCAGGGCGTTACAAGCTGCCTTTTGGCAAACTCAAAGCGGGTTGTCATGTGCCTTTTACTGAAGAGTAGCTTCCGGCTGGCCACTCTACCATAAAGGCCTAATTGGTGGAGTGCTGCAGAGATGGTTGTCCTTCTGGAAGGTTCTCCCATCTCCACCGAAGAGCTCTGTCAGAGTGACCATCGGGTTGTTGGTCACCTCCCTGACCAAGGCCCTCCCCCGATTGCTCAGTTTGGCCGGGCGGCCAGCTCTAGGAAGAGTCTTGGTGGTTCCAAACTTCTTGTATTTAAGAATGATGGAGGCCACTGTGTTCTTGGAGACCTTCAAAGCTGCAGAAATGTTTTGGTACCCTTCCACAGATCTGCGCCTCGACACAATCCTGTCTCGGAGCTCTACGGACAATCCCTTCGACAATCCCATGGCTTTGCTTTTGCTCTGACATGCACTGTCAGCTGTGGGGCCTTATATAAACAGGTGTGTGCCTTTACAAATCATGTCCAATCAATTTAATTTACCATAGGTGGACTCCAATCAAGTTGTAGAAACATCTCAAGGATGATCAATGGAAACAGGATGCACCTGAGCTCAATTTCGAGTCTTATAGCAAATACTTTTGTAAATAAGGTATTGTTTTTTTATTTGTAATACATTTGCAGAAATTTCTAAAAACCTGTTTTCGCTTTGTCATTATAGAGTGTTGTGTGTAGATGAATGAGGAAAAAATATAATTTAATACATTTTAGAATAATGCTGTAACGTAACAAAATGTGGAAAAAGTCAAGGGGTCTGAATACTTTCTCGAATGCTGCCAAAATTATAATATTTGGTTATTCTGTCTGTGCCACTTGACTAAATCAACACAGAAAGAGGTGAAATAGGTGGCACCACCCTAGCTGAGTACTCCACAGCCAACACTCCAAAACTCCACTCATCAACTGCCATTGGAATGCTCATCAACAGCTTGACATTTCAAACTGTAGTGATTCGTCTGTTTGGGTTTTTCTTTGTCATGAAGTGTGTGTGTGTGTGTGTGTGTGTGTGTGTGTGTGTGTGTGTGTGTGTGTGTGTGTGTGTGTGTGTGTGTGTGTGTGTGTGTGTGTGTGTGTGTGTGTGTGTGTGTGTGTGTGTGTGTGTGTGTAACAAGGGGGCGGGGATAGGTTCACAAGATGGTATGACACACTTTCATACAGAGATAAGGGGATGGATACACTCTGTCGAGACTTCGCCCAACAAACGTTCAAGAACAGCCAACAACTACTGAAGTCCAGTTGGTGTCCGTTGGCGTTAGTTGGCTAATCTCATGTTTTGTTCTACTGAAACAAAATGTTCAGTTTTCATTTGCTGGTGCAGTTAAAAATCTGCAACTTTTACCAGGTGGCTCCGGATAAATCACTTTACAGTCAAATGTCACAGATCTCACTCACTCACTAATATCCATTACTCACTGTTTTCACAAATGGACACAATTATGTGCAATTATTGCATGATAAGTGCTGGAACACTTGTCGGCACATCTCCATAAACACGCCTACACACAAACGCATTTTCAACTTCAGAGCAGCCTGCCTCTTGCTAGTTACCCACAGTGGCTAGGGTCGCCTGGGTCAGGGTCGTATAGGAGAGAATACTATAGAGCTCCTCCTCTAAAGGCTCACTCTTATTTTCACTCTCTTCCCATCTTCTCCCTCTCTCAAGGCTCCCCTCTCCTTTTCCATCCTCTCTCTTCCTGTCTTTTGTCTCTAAATCTATCCCCTACTCTATCTCCCTCTCACTAGATTGCTCATGCCTCTTCTCCTGTAGGATTGTTCAAGACTGGGAGTGTTACGGATTTATGTCCGTTTAGCGTGGAAGGACATTGGTATGTAGGAGAGCAAAGCTGCACATGCAGAGATGGAAAGAGGGATGAAGTGGAACAGAAAGAAAGGAGATCAGAATGAGAGGAGGAGTAGGAGTAGGAAGACTCAGTGAGGTGGAATGGCCACAGCACTTGTTGCTACAGGCTGCCGAGCAAAGAGGGAGAGGAACGGCAGGAGAGAGAAAAGAGGGAGAGGAACAGGAGGGAGAAAGAGGAAAAGAGAAGAAGCTTCCGCTCCCTCCCTCATCTTCTCCCACAATCTCTAACCTCTTATCTGCTCCAAGGACCTTCCTTAAAGCACACGCACACACACACTCTGCCCCCACTCCCACCACAACCTAATACTTATCCCCAGACATCTCCCTATCTGTATCTGAATATTCCAGAAGAGAATGAAATTGTGAGCCTTCATATTTCTCAAGCCTCTGTTGAATCTCAGATAGACTATCAAAACCCATCAGATATAAAAGTGTCTCAAAGGAATGTGTTGAAAACTGGCAAAGGTGATAGTCAGATGATTGCGATATTTATCCTTGAGGTGACAAGAAAAGAGATCGACTACTACTATCAGCCTGCATACAGGAATAAGAGACAGCCTTATGATCTCTCAGATTACACAGTAGTGTCTAACCTGAACCTAACTCATGCACCTGCTCATAATTCATTTTAAATCTTGTTTTATTTAAACAGGGAATCCCATTGAGACCAAGGCCTCTTTTACAAAGGAGTCTGCACACAATCATACAAATTCCAAATATTTCCAATTCCAACACAATAAAAACATTTTAAAAACAACTTAAGAAAAGTAACTTACAAAACACCATCTTGAAGAAAAAAAAACATTAAAAAGCGGCACCAAAACATCCGTGTTCTGGAGATCATTACACAAGGTGCAACCCCCCCCCCCCCGCAGATCTAGCTAACTCAGTGGAGACCAAAGGGAGTTAGCCATCCCTGTGATCTAGCTAACTCAGTGGAGACCAAAGGGAGTTAGCCATCCCTGTGATCTAGCTAACTCAGTGGAGACCAAAGGGAGTTAGCCATCCCTGTGATCTAGCTAACTCAGTGGAGACCAAAGGGAGTTAGCCATCCCTGTGATCTAGCTAACTCAGTGGAGACCAAAGGGAGTTAGCCATCCCTGTGATCTAGCTAACTCAGTGGAGACCAAAGGGAGTTAGCCATCCCTGTGAACGGGTCTTGTCTGGTGACTCGTCTGTAATTTAACAATGAAGTAAGGTATGGCAGAGGTTTGCAAAAGAGGGATTTATAAACTAAAAGAGAGAAGTGCACTGATCTACGAGACTAAAGAGAGGGTCAGCCTACTTCCTGATAAAGAACGCAGTGATATGTACTGAACCTATCGCCCATAATAAAGCAGAGTGTGCTCTTATAAACTGTGTCCAATTGCTTCAATAGTGGCAGCTGCATTCATACAGACAATGTCGCCACAGTCTAAAGCCGGAATGAATGACGACTGAATGATTTGTTTTCTGCTATTTAACGAAAGGCATGCCCTATTCCTAAAGGAAACACATCTTAATTCTTCATTTCTCAACTAATTCATCAATATGCTTTTTGAAAGATGGCTTTTCGTCAATTCAGATATTCATGAGCGCGGACATGATCAATGTGGGCACCATCCAATGTACATATGCTTTTTGGAAAATAACAGTTTTACCTGCATTAAGTACCAATTTCAGTTCAACAAAGATGTTAACCATATTGCATTTTGTTGTTCTATTGACAACCCACACAACACTATCTTACTATCCTACACAACACAGCCTTGGAAGAGCAGCACTATTCTTAAGGCTGCAATGTCTCTCAATAGCGGAAGAGAAGTAGGGTGACTGCATGCCCAAAGCGATTTCTCTGTAAATATACTATCTATAAATTACTTCACATGAGGGGGTTTGGGGGGGGGGGGGGGGGGGGGGGGGGGGGATACTCAGAAGATGGAAGAGAAGACATCTTTATAAACAAACAATCTGCTGTGAGGAGCTATTCATTTACTCCATTACCTGTATCACAGATACCAGACAATATTTTCAGCACCCTAGGGTGTAGATGTTTCCTAAAATATAGCCAACATCAGAGTGTTTGACATAGATAGAACCCATGTGACTGACAGAGTTTGAACCCAGGTTGTCTGTACATATCTAAACAGTGTTAGCCTGCTGAACTAAAGCCTAGGCATTAGCTTGGGGAGCTCTGTCAGTCACAAGTCTTCAGGTCTCAGGCAAGGCTACCTTACCACCTCCGCTACACACACACCACATCTATGTTCCTCAAGGCTACAGGTCTCAGGCAAGGCTACCTTACCACCTCCGCTACACACACACACCACATCTATGTTCCTCAAGGCTACAGGTCTCAGGCAAGGCTACCTTACCACCTCCGCTACACACACACACCACATCTATGTTCCTCAAGGCTACAGGTCTCAGGCAAGGCTACCTTACCACCTCCGCTACACACACACACCACATCTATGTTCCTCAAGGCTACAGGTCTCAGGCAAGGCTACATTACCACCTCCGCTACACACACACACCACATCTATGTTCCTCAAGGCTACAGGTCTCAGGCAAGGCTACATTACCACCTCCGCTACACACACACACCACATCTATGTTCCTCAAGGCTACAGGTCTCAGGCAAGGCTACATTACCACCTCCGCTACACACACACACCACATCTATGTTCCTCAAGGCTACAGGTCTCAGGCAAGGCTACCTTACCACCTCCGCTACACACACACACCACATCTATGTTCCTCAAGGCTACAGGTCTCAGGCAAGGCTACCTTACCACCTCCGCTACACACACACACCACATCTATGTTCCTCAAGGCTACAGGTCTCAGGCAAGGCTACATTACCACCTCCGCTACACACACACACCACATCTATGTTCCTCAAGGCTACAGGTCTCAGGCAAGGCTACCTTACCACCTCCGCTACACACACACACCACATCTATGTTCCTCAAGGCTACAGGTCTCAGGCAAGGCTACCTTACCACCTCCGCTACACACACACACCACATCTATGTTCCTCAAGGCTACAGGTCTCAGGCAAGGCTACCTTACCACCTCCGCTACACACACACACCACATCTATGTTCCTCAAGGCTACAGGTCTCAGGCAAGGCTACATTACCACCTCCGCTACACACACACACCACATCTATGTTCCTCAAGGCTACAGGTCTCAGGCAAGGCTACATTACCACCTCCGCTACACACACACACCACATCTATGTTCCTCAAGGCTACAGGTCTCAGGCAAGGCTACATTACCACCTCCGCTACACACACACACCACATCTATGTTCCTCAAGGCTACAGGTCTCAGGCAAGGCTACCTTACCACCTCCGCTACACACACACACCACATCTATGTTCCTCAAGGCTACAGGTCTCAGGCAAGGCTACCTTACCACCTCCGCTACACACACACACCACATCTATGTTCCTCAAGGCTACAGGTCTCAGGCAAGGCTACATTACCACCTCCGCTACACACACACACCACATCTATGTTCCTCAAGGCTACAGGTCTCAGGCAAGGCTACCTTACCACCTCCGCTACACACACACACCACATCTATGTTCCTCAAGGCTACAGGTCTCAGGCAAGGCTACCTTACCACCTCCGCTACACACACACACCACATCTATGTTCCTCAAGGCTACAGGTCTCAGGCAAGGCTACCTTACCACCTCCGCTACACACACACACCACATCTATGTTCCTCAAGGCTACAGGTCTCAGGCAAGGCTACCTTACCACCTCCGCTACACACACACACCACATCTATGTTCCTCAAGGCTACAGGTCTCAGGCAAGGCTACATTACCACCTCCGCTACACACACACACCACATCTATGTTCCTCAAGGCTACAGGTCTCAGGCAAGGCTACATTACCACCTCCGCTACACACACACACCACATCTATGTTCCTCAAGGCTACAGGTCTCAGGCAAGGCTACATTACCACCTCCGCTACACACACACCACATCTATGTTCCTCAAGGCTACAGGTCTCAGGCAAGGCTACATTACCACCTCCGCTACACACACACACCACATCTATGTTCCTCAAGGCTACAGGTCTCAGGCAAGGCTACCTTACCACCTCCGCTACACACACACACCACATCTATGTTCCTCAAGGCTACAGGTCTCAGGCAAGGCTACATTACCACCTCCGCTACACACACACACCACATCTATGTTCCTCAAGGCTACAGGTCTCAGGCAAGGCTACATTACCACCTCCGCTACACACACACCACATCTATGTTCCTCAAGGCTACTGTTGCTATGCGAGCTTCACTGCAGTTTGTGTTACAGCTCTGTCTTGGCCAGTAACATTATGAATAATTCAATATCTTTAATGAAAAGAGACAAAGTGATTTTACTGATGGGAATAGACAATACCATTCTCAGTACTTTCTGAGAGAGAGAAAAAAAGAAATGAAATAGATTCCGACATGAAGTTGAACAATTATCCAGAGTAACAATGGTGTGAAAGGGCTGGGAAGGAAAGCATCCATCCACCCACCATCTCTTCTCTGCTGTTCTTCCATTCGCTGTTCCACTGTCTCATTTGCAATTCTAATACAGGGATGATTCCACTAATCATATTATGATTAAAAAGCACCACGGTACGGTAGAGCCGCCTCGTTGATCGCCGACTTGCCACTCAGACGTCACCATGGTGAGCTGTCGCCCCGGAAATGAACTGAACGAAAAGGGTTGTCAGACTGTCACACTGATTGTCCACAGGTACGTTCATTGAAGGGGATGGGTGAATGGAAGTCGGGCCTCCACTTCTGGAGATAAGACAGATGGAATATTCTATTTGATAGGTTGTGTCTCTGTCAAGGCTGTGTGAGAATGTTCTACACCTGGATTCTGGGGTGATTGCTTGGTTTAATTATAATTTTAACACCAGCATACACACACCAAAGCCTTCTATATAACTGTGGACAACACCAGACCAGCTCCATCAAACAGACTTCACACTGAGAGAAAAGACAACCTAATTACACATCTATCTCACTGTTTACTATAATGACACTTCTGCCCCCAAGGGAGAATGTATGCTGAAGGGAGAGAAGAGGGGGGGTTGACAAACATCACTGTCTGTCTGTGACAGCCCATCACCTGCAGGACACTCTCTCACCTCTGGGAGAAAAACTGTCAAACACACACATCACTATTTGTTACAATAAGTGTCAGGCGAAGACATTGTCCAGACAGTTTGTCATGGTCAGCCCATGTAGAAAGACATATTGTACTGTATTATACAGTATTGATTTAAGCTCCTTGCGCCATGTTCTGGAGGCTAACAATATGAGTCTATGACTCAACATAATAATTCACAAGGCCTTTATACACATCACAAGCCTCTCTTCCTTATAGAGCAGTAAGAGACATTACCCTCAGTTTAGACCTAATTACCTTCCAGTCAACTCTCGAGGCTGTGGGTGGATACAGGAAGATGTGGACTAATCAAAGACCCTGCAGGCTCAGACCCTGCCTGCATGCATTCACCAGTAATTAGGCGCACACACACACACACACACACACACACACACACACGTCTCTGAGGGGTTTACTCTTAGGGAGATCTTAACCAACTGCATGCAATCTTTGAGAGAAATCAGGCCATTTGTGTAAATACACTCTCATTTACATAAATACACACAATCTGCCCACTTATCCCTATCTCTCTATCACACTGCCAGTGAATGTGCCTACCATGCTGCCAGTGAATGCCCACCAAGCTGCCAGTAAATGCCACCCTGGACAAAGCTGTAAATTTGGTTTGTAGCACACATCTGACTGCAGAAAGTCTCTACAGCAGAGATACTTACACAACTACAGTCTATCTACACCAACAGGTTCCTAGGATGGGGTTGGGGAGAGAGGTTCCCTGCCATGACAACCTCCTGTGTCTGTGTGTGTGCATATAGGGTGTGTGTGTGTTCAGGGGCCTCCTGTTGTCTCACGTGGGGAAGCACAGCTGGGGAGCTTTTTCATCAGCGAGAAAAGAGGGCTAATTACTAAGATTGGGAGAGAGAGAGAGATGGGTAGAGAGAGAAATAGAAGAAAGAGGGAGGCTGGAGGAGAATGAGAAAGGGGGAACGAGAGAAGATGGCGAGAGAAAGGGGACAAGACAAAGGGGAAAGAAAAGAGGGGGTGTAGAGAGTAAGGAGAGAGCGGTAAGGAGAGCACCTGCCACCCTTTCTACTCATCGCTTTCTCTCTCTCCAATGCACACACACTCCCTCTCCTCCCACCCTGTGACAGAGGGTGGCCCCCCTCTTCCTCCAGCAGAGATGCAGAGAGAGAGAGAGAGAAATAGAGAGAGGTAAGAGGGAGGGAGAGGGAGGAGGAAAAGGGAGAGGCAGACTCATTCTGCTACCAGTGCGCTCTGCGCTCCTCTCTATGCCAGTACCTCTCCGAGTGGCTCCCACACACACACTCACTTTTTACTGCACGCTACACACACTTATCCTGAGGACCACAGACACAGACAAAGAGACTGTGCGGTTGTTGAGCGGGAGCGGCATGGAATGGAACCTCAGAAGGATGGACAGTGAACTTAGACAGATCAACTCGGACCTGCTGCAGCCCAGTAAGAGCATCAAGAAGCCCTCGTCAGGCACCATCACCCTCAACGTGGGGGGCTTTCTGTATGCCGCGCACCGCACCACCCTCAGCCGCCACCAGGGGTCAGTGTTGGAGGAGCTGGCCAGCGGCAAAAAGACCGTCCAGCACACTGACTCCATGGGCAACCCCTTCATCGACCGTGACGGCCCCGTGTTCCGACACATCCTCAACTTCCTGCGGACCGGAGACCTGCAGCTACCCGACGACTTCCGAGAGGTGGGCCTTCTGAGACGGGAAGCAGAGTTCTACCGCCTCAGTGGATTGGTGGAGGCCATTTTGGAGTGGGAGGAGCTGCGGGCGGTACAGCGGGAGCCCGCCTTCCTGGAGGTGACTGACGAGAGGTCACAGGGCTTCAAGGTGTACTGTAGTGACCCCACTTTCATTGACAAGGTCAAAGGTCGCCTGGTTCAGATCTCAAAGAGCCGGCTGGACGGCTTCCCGGAAGAGTTTGAAGTGTCGTCCAACGTGATCCAGTTCCGCCACTTCATCAAGTCAGAACCGGGCTCCAGGCTGGTGCTGAAGCAGGACAGTACCTTTGTGTGTACTCTGGAGTGTCTGAAGCTAGAGACGGTGATGCTGGCCCTGAAAGCTGGCTTCTCTATCATCACCTCTCTGGACAGCAGCAAGGGATCTGTGGTGGCCGCAGAGGCACTGCACTTTGTCAAGTAAGAGAGGGAAGAGAGGGGAAGAGGGAAAGATGGGGGAGAGGGATCTGGGAGAGAATGGACAGGGAGGTGGAAAGAGAAGGGAAGAGAATGGGGCAGGTAACAGGCAGGTAGAGAGGGGAACTAGAGGGAGGAGAAAGGTGTCTGATTCCAGATTGACCCCTAGCCCCTGGGCTGGAACTGATGCAGGACAGCCCGTTTCTCTTCACTGCTGCAGGACAGAACACACACTCTCAGAGGAACAGTCTCCTACTGGATTGCATCAAGCTGCTTTTTCCATCCTGTCTGCTCCCCTTCAAACCAGCCTTTGTGTGCACAGTGAGGTATTAGTGTGTGTGTTCAGTTGCTGTGTTTAGTTGCTGTGTTCTAGTATTTAGTTGTGTGACCAAGCCTTTTTCTGGATCCTGAGGGGAGTGGTAGAGTGGAAGAATGCACTGACTGACCTGACGGTTGCTGATTATTGGACAAAAACAATTGTTTTATTCCAGAAACTTCTCACATATAGCCTGACTGGATGAGAGGTGTGCTTTGCAGAAAATATACACGTAGGGTTTAGACCCAAGGGTTCAAATCTAGCATGATGCATGTGCAGTGAAGATTTTCAAATCAGAAACCAACTTTGTGATTGTTTGATCGCCTGTGCTGTGAGTGAGTAAGTGACAATGTGTTCATTTGGATATGTGAATGTTTTGTTTTACACACAATAAAAGTAATGAATATTGTCAGTCATTACATGATTATCTTGTTAAATATTACAGACATATAGCATCTGCGAATTGGTTTGGAATATTTCTCCCACAACACCAGGAATTTGTGTTCATTCTATTATATAGTACAAGGGGACTTGGAAATATAGTGCATTCGGAAAGCATTCAGACCCCTTCCTTTTTCCACATTGTGTTATGCTACAGCCTTATTCTAAAATTGCTTAAATGAATTGTTTTCCTCATCAATCTACACATAATACCCCATAATGACAAAGCGAAAACAGGCTTTTAGAAATGTTTGCAAATGTATAAAAAAAAACAACTGAAATACCTTATTTACATAAGTATTCAGACCCTTTGCTATGAGACTCAAAATTGAGCTCAGGTGCATCCTGTTTCCATTGATCATCCTTGAGATATTTCTACAACTGGTTGGAGTCCACCTGTGGTAAATTCAATTGATTGGACATGATTTGGAAAGGCACACGCCTGTCTATATAAGGTCTCACAGTTGACAGTGCATGTCAGAGCAAAGACCAAGCAATTAGGTCGAAGGAATTGTCCATAGAGTTCAGAGACAGGATTGTGTCGAGGCACAAATCTGGGGAAGGGTACCACATTTTTTTTGCAGCATTTAAGGTCCCCAGGAACACAGTGGCCTCCATCATTCTTAAATAAAATTAGTTTGGAACCACCCTGACTCTTCCTAAAGCTGGCCGCCCGGCCAAACTGAGCAATCGGGGGAGAAGGGCAATCGGGGGAGAAGAACCCGATGGTCACTCTAATAGAGCTCCAAAGTTCCTCTGTGGAGATGGGAGAACCTTCCAGAAGGACAATCATGTCTGCAGCACTCAGGCCTTTATGGTAGAGCGGCCAGATGGAAGCCACTCCTCAGTATTAAGCATGATAGCCAGCTTGGCGTTTGCCAAAAGGCACCTAAAGGACTCTCAGACCATGAGAAACACGATTCTCTGGTCTGATGAAACCAAGATTGAACTCTTTGGTCTGAATGCCAAGCGTCACGTCTGGAGGAAACCTGGCACCATCCCTACAGTGAAGCATGGTGGTGGCAGTATGATGCTGTGGGGATGTTTTTCATCGGCAGGGACTGGGCGATTAGTCAAGATCGAGGGCAAGATGAACGGAGCAAAGTACAGCGAGATCCTTGATGAAAACCTGCTCCAGAGCACTCAGGACCTGACTGGGGCCAAGGTTCAACAGACAATGACCCTAAGCACACAGCCAAGACAACGCACAAGTGGCTTCTCTGAATGTCCTTCATTGGCCCAGCCAAAGCCCGGACTTGAACCCAATCTAACATTTCTGGAGAGACCGAGTAATAGCTGTGCAGCGACTCTCCCCATCCAACCTGACAGAGCTTGAGAGGATCTGCAGAGAAGAATGGGAGAAACTCCCCAAATACAGGTGTGCCAAGCTTGTAGCGTCATACCCAAGAAGTCTCTAGGCTGTCATCGCTGCCAAATGTGCTTCAACAAAGTACTGAGTAAAGGGTCTGAATACTTACTGTACGTGAAATTTCTGTTTTATTTAATAAATTTGCAAAGAATTCTATAAACCTGTTTTTGCTTTGTCATTATGGGGTATTTTATGTAGATTGATGAGGGTAAAAACTATTTAAAATCAGTTTTAGAATAAGGCTGTAATGTAACAAAATGTGAAAAAAGTCAAGAGGTCTGAATACTTTCCGAATTGCATCAATATTATGACAGCTCATTAAGGCAGAAAGATTTGACCATATGGATATATAGAACAGACAAGTAACTAATGCTGTAGATGTAGAACTATAATAGAGTTAACTACTAATACTTTCCTTATTAACTGTAATGTAAGCTTACTGTATTGGAAAATGCATCAGCGCCCAACAACTCAGAGCAGTTACTTCTAGCCAAACCCTCAACAGACAGGTTATTACGTCATGTCAACAACAGCATATTTGTAAGAATCTGAATTTAAATCAGAATTCCTGTATTAATCTAAGACTCTCGTTTCCCATTTCATGATTTTTATAATCTAACATTTCTTCTAGGAAGGGATCACTGGTGAGAAAGATCAGTGACTGACAGTTGTGCTGATGTGTCTTCTACTCCCCAGAGTTTGGAGACTGGTGATATTTAAAGAAGTGGGTCAGAAAGGCAATTCAATAAACGCTGCTCTCTTCCCTCAAGGTGGACCTCTTTTTAAATCCATGTCTCAATGTTTTACATTTATTGTACTATCAATTACTTCACTTTCAATTTGGGCCATGTCTACATTTGACAACAAGACTAAACATATTGAACATTTTCATTGTGTAGTTATTTTCCAAAACTCTGCAAAAGGGGTTGTTGTTGATCAGTGTGTACGTACAGTATTCTATTACATTGTTGTACAGAGCACAAGTGGTAGAGTATGATATGGTGAGTCTCTGCCTAACCAGACACATTCCCTGTAGTTTGGATTTAGAGTTAGGCTACTTGGTATTCCCCTGCCTCCTAGTGCTAATTGCTTTACCATCTTGTAATTAATCTCTGCCAGAACCCTTCTGACACAAGGAAACAGATGGTGCGAGACTAGAACATTAGGAACTAAAATAAGTCAACTCAGTCTATGTTTGAAAAACAGTAGCTGTAGTGTTTAGCACATATGGAGTCGCCCACCTCGATTCAGCCTGTGTCTCAAACACCCCAAAAACCATCTGTTGCAGCCAGGGCTCTAAATTAGCATGAGTCATTGGTAGCATTGGTGCTCCCAATTCTTTTAAAGTTAGAAGCACAAAGTCTAGGAGCGCCAGATATATTATAGGATTCTAGCTTCTTTTGAAGCACATGTTGTGCTCTAGAATATAATATTTAACCCTGTAAAAACATTTGTTTATTATAAAAAGCTAAAATGTTGATACAAAAACAGTCTTGGTTTCCACTAATGCAATGCTGCTGATTGTTGGGAACCACCAAGACTCTTCCTAGAGCTGGCCGCCCGGCCAAACTGAGCAATCGGGGGGAAAGGGCCTTGGTCAGGGAGGTGACCAACAACCTGATGGTCACCCTGACAGAGCTCCAGACTTCCTCTGTGGAGATGGGAGAACCTTCCAGAAGGACAACCATCTCTGCAGCATTCCACCAATCAGGCCTTTATGGTACTCTTCAGTAAAACAGGCAAATGATAGTCTGCTTGGAGTTTGCCAAAAGGTACCTAAAGGACTCTCAGACCAAACTCTGGTCTGACGAAACCAAGATTGAACTCTTTGGCCTGAATGCCAAGCATCACGTCTGGAGGAAACCTGGCACCATCCCTACGGTGAAGCATGGTGGCGGCAGTATCATGCTGTGGGGATGTTTGTCAGCGGCAGGGACTAGGAGACTAGTCAGGATTGAGAGAAAGATGAACGTTGCAAAGTACAGAGAGATCCTTGAAGAAAACCTCCTCCAGACCGCTCAGGATCTCAGACTGGGGTGAAGGTTCACCTTCCAACAGGACAACAACCATAAGCACACAGTCAAGACAATGCAGAAGTGGCTTCGGGACAAGTCTCAATGTTCTTGAGTGTCCCAGTCAGAGCTCGGACTTGAACCTGATCGAACATCTCTGGAGAGACCTGAAAATAGCTATGCAGTGACCCTCCCCGTCCAACCTGACAGAGCGTGAGAGGATCTGCTGAGAAGAATGGGAGAAACTCCCCAAATACAGGTTTGCCAAGCTTTCAGCGTCATACCCAAGAAGACTCAATGATGTAATCAATGTCAAAGGTGCTCTAACAAAGTCCTGAGTAAAAGGGTCTGATTACTTATGTAAATGTGAAATAGTTTAATTTTTAATACATTTGCAAAAATATAATACATTTTAGAATAAGGCTGTAAAGTAACAGAATTAAGAAAAAGTCAAGGGGTCTGAATACTTTCTGAATGCACTGTAGATCCACAATATGACAGATCAGTCTACGAACTCTATGAACTCTGTTTGTGGCCTCGCTCTCCCTCCTCCTGTCTGTCCATGGATATCAACATGGCTGCCTCTCTCTTGCATGAAGTTAATACATGCAATACATCCTCTAGACCAGGGATGGGCGCTGAAATGGAACGAGAGAGTGATCAGCAACAAACAAAAAAATATATATAAAAAAAAAATGATTAGCCTACCTGTTTAATTTGGATCCCGCAATGCAGTTGGCCTCAGTTGCTGGGACCACTACCATCTGTCCCGGGATACTGCCAAACCGTAAAGTCTGAAGAGCTGCTGCTTGGCAAAGCAGCTAGCCTAGCTGCTCACTATCAAGCTAGCTGGGCTTCCATGATAGTCTGAACACAACATGTGACGCAGTTAGCCCTTGTGACTGGGACTACATATAGTTCCAGGCTTCTGGCTGTTTAAATTCTTGCTGTTTATATCCCTGCAGTTTCAGTCGACCCTGCGATTTGTGCTGGCTGGAATTGCATGGAGTACCAGCATTAGCCTACGTTGCTACCATCATGCCACCCAAAGTTAAAGAAGGCTGGAGTAATGGGGATCACAGGTGCGTGATCTTTTAAATCAACAACAAGATGTCTACAGGCAATTGTTACAGCAATAGGAAAATAGCTTCAATAGCTTTGTCCAAATACTGGTGGACTCAACTAACAAAAGAATGGAACGATCTGAACAGAGAGGTTCAAGACCTTATGAACAGTTTGCAGTTATCTCAGGGAGAGGTGGATGTCATGACAGAGACTTGCAGCAAGATGACAACCAACTGTAAGTCCACGCGAGATGACATGAGCACTGTCTGTGAATTATTATTACAGATGACTGGGAAAACAGAATATCTAGGAGGGACAATCCAGGAGGAATAACATTGTTGTGGATGGCATACCAGAGAGTTCACATGAGACCTAGAGGGAATCTGAGGAGAAAGTGAGAAAAATGTTAAAGGAAAAGCTCAAGGTCTGGAAAACCTGTAATGAGCCCAAGTCCAGACCCAGGGCAATAGTGGTCAAGTTCCTAAGGTTCAAGGACAAGATGGCTGTTCTGGAGAGAGCCATCTTCCTAAATGAGGACTTCGCTGAAGCTGTGCGCCTGAGGTGAAAAGAACTTAGCCCAGCTATGAAAACGTCCAGAGAGCGTGGGGACATTGCTTACATCCGCAACGACAAGCTCATTGTCCACCTTCCCTCCCAAAACCCTGGAAGGAGTGAGAGAGCCAAGGTTTTGGGTCAGTATCAACATACCAACATCACAGACACACACAGACACATTCACAAGCACCTGATTGATTGACTATCAGCTAAACATGTTTTCTTTTTTTTATAGCCATATAATGTCTGTCCATCTCCAGTAAGCTACCCAGGAAAGGGCTAAGAATAGCCCATATTATTATACTGTATATAAATTTAGAAATAAGGTTAATGAAATCAATAACTTGCTAGCATCGGATAACATTCATATACTGGCTATCTCTGAAACAATAGCATTACAAGGATATAACATTTACAGAAAAGACAGGAATGCCTATGGGGGAGGTGTTGCGGTAATGTATATGTTCAGAGTCATAGTCCTGTAAAGCTTAGAGAGGATCTCATGTCAAATGTTGTTGAAGTGTTGCAGTTTCAAGTTCACCTGCCTCATCTAAAGCCTCTTCTTCTGGGGTGCTGCTATAGGCCACCAAGTGCGAACTGTCAGCATTTGGATAATATGTGTGCAATACTTGATAGTGTGTGTGTGATGTTAACCGAGGTCTATTCTCTGGGTGAACAGAACATTTACTGACTGCTTAGCAACTAGCTGTCATCTCAAGAGGAAGCGTCTAACTGTGACGAATACCTGTAATATGACCCAAATTATTACTCAACCAACTAGAGTGCATAGCAACAGTGTTGGATCTGTGACATTCACTTGTATTGATTATATTGTGGCAAAGGGGGCCGAGTGATAAATGGCAGATATGTGAGGGCAGAACTAATAAACGGGCTCTGTCCTTTCACTAAAATGTCCACCCTGACGAGAACTACAGATCACAAAATGGTCGATCGCCCAAAACTACAATCCCGAGAGGCAATGGAACACTCGGAAGGTGGGGCCGACCCACAGATAAGGGGTTAGGACAAACCAGGAAGAGAGAAAGGGGCTTGGGGATCTGTGAACCATAAGGAAAGAGACATTATATATATCAGCTGGATTTACCGTGTATGACCTGGACTGTTTGGACTTACCTGTTGGCGTTTGGACCTGGACCTACCGAGAACCCGATGTGTGTACTGAACCCTGCTATGCTTGACCACGACGGAGAAACCAACATACAGGTACTGTCCTGTTCAAAATAACTCTCATTCTGGGGTGATTTTGGTGCACTCTCCTGCTAAATTTGTGACAAACTCACCTAACCTTGGTTTGTCACACGTGGTGGAGAATGCGGGCGCAGTGTGGGCTGAAGCGAATAAAGGGACTAACCATACCGCTGGTTAGGTAGGTAAAAAAGTGTTCAGTTGGCACTCCAAAGGGGAGTCAGGTTTTTTTTTGGGGGGGGGCATTGTTTGTTTAGTAGAGTTTGCTCAAGGAAAATGAGTATGGGAGAGCCATACAGTCATTGTTACAAGCAGCGGCAGCCCAACAAGAGGCACGGGATGCTCAAAAAGCCTATTTCGACCTGGAGTTGAAAGATGAACAGGATTATGAGATTCTGACTAGACTGGGAGTGACTGATACCATGAGGGCACATCACTTCCACCAGTGGGCCTACAGACCAGGACAACCCCACCCAAACACAGATGTTTGACTTGATTCACCTGGCACGGAAATTGTTTGCGACCAGAGACCTGTTCATCCGCTGAGATCATCGAGACCATTGTACTCGACCAGTTTCAGTGAGGCCTACCCAGAGAAGTTTGACGATGGGTTGGCCAGAACAAGATACTTTCCGCCGACCATCTCGTGGCACTGGTTGAACCGTATTGTACGGCAGGAACAGCTGAACAGGCATAGGAGGAAAAATTCCCATTCCCCAGGCCTGGGCGAACCAGCGGACAGGGTAAGACTGTTCCGGCATTGGGAAGGTGAAGAGAGCAGCGTGGGGCCATGAGGAGAGAATCAGACTGGGTGCAAGAGACTCCGGAAAAAGCTGTAAACCGGGACTGGGGGTTGAGGCCCCCCCCCCCAAAAGCCTATTATCTGTTACAATTGTAATAGACCAGGACATATTGTGGCATACTGCCCTATTAAAGAAGAGCCAATGTAATTTAACCTCTGTGAAAAAGAAGAAAGAAGAAATTGATATGGTATGCATGTCCTGTGGTGACCACTGTACCCAAAAGACCAAGAAACAAACGTATGTGCATGGTGAAGGTTGAAGGGAAAGAGGTTGCAGCCCTGCTTGATTCTGGCAGTATGTTAACCTTGGTCGTTGCAAATCTAGTGCCAACTCATAAACTGGATAAAAGTCAGGATGTCAGTGTTACATGCATTCATGGGGATACCCGCCCATGTCCCACAGACTTAGTGAGCATATAAACGGAGGACGGGCTGCTGAAGTAGGATGTCGGCATGGTCCTGAAGATGCCGTATGATGTAAAACTGGGTAGATACTTTCCTAACTTTGCGAGGTTAGGCAAGAAGAACGATATGTTTGAGCAATCAACACCCCTTACCAAGCAGGAAGTAGCATGTAGCCCTCAACCAAAGTGAAAAGAGGAGAAAATAGGACTCCCGGGGGCCAACCTCACAGGTGCAAGTCAGGGAGGATGAGGAAGAAGGGGCAGACCGCGTCAATAATGAGCAGCCCGGTATTAGTGGGGCCGGGGTCGATCGGCATCCAGAAGCCTCAGAGGGCGACTATCTAGAACCAACAGACCTGGCATGGTTCCTGACTCATTTCGGGATGGCCCAGACCCAGGATCAAACCATGCAGCAAGCCAGAGCAGATGTGCAGGTCGTAGATGGTACCCCCATAAATGATAGGACAATGCCTACGTTCCCTCCACTTAATCATGAAAAAAGGTTGGTGTAGAGAGCCTCAAAAATAGGGGTTGACATGGTGGAACAGTTGTTGGTCCCTACCCGGTACCGGAGAACAGTACTGGACCTAGCTCATGGGCATATTCTGGGAGGGCACCTTGGTATCGATAAAACCTGACACTGGAGTGTGAGGAGGTTTTACTGGCCAGAAATTCAGGCTGAGGTGGCTCGACATTGTGGAGAGTGCCCCAAGTGCCAGTTAACAGCTCTCCGACCAGCTGTTAGAAGCGCGTTAGTGCCACTTCCCATAATCAAAATGACATTTGAGAGGATAGCAATGGATATAGTGGGCCCACTACCTAAATCCGCCAGAGGGCACCAATACATTCTGGTCGTCCTAGATTATGCCACTCGCTACCCAGAAGCCATTCCCCTTCAGACGATGGCTTCCAAAAATATCGCCAAGGAATTAGTGATCATGTTCACCAGGGTAGGGATTACAAAGGAGATCCTTACTGACCAGGGGACCCCCTTCATGTCCCGCCTTATGACAGACCTTTGTAAGTTGTGGCAGGTGAAACAGTTGAGGACATCGGTTTAGCATCCTCAGACAGACGGGCTGGTTGAGAGATTCAACCACACCCTGAAGTCAATGCTCAGGAAGGTAATCGATAAGGATGGGAAAAACTGGGATTGCATGTTGCCATATCTGATGTTGAGCTGGTATATGGGAGGCACCCCCGGAGAATCTTAGACGTCGCCCGGGAAACCTTGGAGCACCAATCCACCCCTTATACTAGTGTTATAGAGCATGTCACAGCAATGCAAGACAGGATAGTCACAGTCACGCCCATCGCCAGAGAGCACGAGGCAAGCACAAGAGCACCAGCGGCACACTTATAACCTGCAGGCTATCCTGAGGGAATTTCAACTGGGAGATAAGGTGTTAGTTTACACTCTACTGTGGGGACCAGCACTACTAGCCACATGGAAAGGACCATATGAAGTGCTGGAGAGAATAGGAGAAGTTAATTATCGGATCCGACCGCCAGGTCGTCGGACCCCCGAACAGATCTATCACATTAACCTGTTAAAAGCATGGAGAGAGAGAGAGAGAAACACTAATTGTCAAGTACCCCACACCCACTCAGGAGGCAGCCGAAGTGCATGTTTCACCTACTCTGTCCACAGCACCAGTACAGGAAGTATAGACCTTGATCCAGAAAAACAGAGATGTGTTTTCAGGGATACCAGGCCAAACTGAGGTTACGGCTCATGATATTGTTTCCCTACCAGGGAGAAAAGTGAGCATGAGGCCATATCGGGTACCCGAGACTCGACGAGCCGCGATTACAGCAGAGACTGAGAAAATGTTGATAGATGGAGTAGTTGAAGAGTCACATAGTGAGTGGTTCAGGTCAATTGTGATGGTCTCCAAGCCTGATGCGGTTTTGTAATGATTTTCGGAAGGTAAATGAAATCTCCAAGTTTGATGCCAACCCCATGCCTTGAGTATATGAATAGTTGTAGAAAATTGGTAAAGCTCAGTACATTATGACCCTGGACCCAGCCAAAGGTTACTGGCAAATTCCTCTGACCCCCAGAGCCAAAGAAAAGTCAGCATTTGCAGCCCCTAACGGTTTGTTTCAATACACTGTCATGCCATTCGGCTTACACGGGGCCCCAGCCACCTTTCAACGGCTAATGGACCAGGTCCTAAAACCACAGTGAGCTTACGCCACAGCCTATTTAAATGACGTGTGTTTCTACAGCCCAGATTGGGAATCCCACTTACCCCGGGTACAGGCAGTGCTAGACGCCCTTAGGAAGGCAGGGCTCATGGCGAACCCTGCCAAGTGTTACGTGGGGTTAGAGGAAACCGATTATCTGGGATACACCGCGGGAAGAGGGTTAATCAAACACCAACTTAAGAAGGTTGAAGCAATTAGAGGATGGCCGAAACCAGTAAATAAGAAGCAGGTTCGAGACTTCCTAGGGTTGACCGGTTACTACCGGAAGTTCATCCAAAGTTACAGCACAGTGGTCGGCCCACTCACCAACATGACTAGAGCCAGAGGGCCAAACATGGAAAAATGGGATGAAAAGGCCACCAAAGCATTTAGAACATTACAGGAGGCTCTCTGCTGTAATCCAGTGCTGGTGGTACCAGATTTGAACGCAAGTCATTGTTCAGACGGATGCCTCAAAGGTCGGCTTGGGAGCCGAGATGTAGAAGGGGTGGAACACCCCATCTTGTTTTTTAAGCAGGAACCACACAAGACCCACTACTCAGTCGTTGAGAAAGAGGCGTTGGCAGTAAAGTGGGCTCTAGAAAGCCTGAAATACTCATCAGTGACCATGTCCCACTCACCTGGATGCATAGGGCTAAAGAGAAGAACGCTTGGGTGATGCGGGGGTTTTTGAGTCTCCAACCGTTTCACTTTGACTTAAAACACAGAGAAGGGAAGGAAATGGGAAATGTGGATGGGTTATCCCACATGCACGCCTATTTTGCTGCGGTAGCCTGACCTAGAGGGTCAAAGCTAGGGGGGGAGATGTGTGGCAAAGAAGGGGGCCGAGTGATAAATGGCAGATATGTGAGGGCAAAACTAATAAATGGGTTCTGTCCTCTCACTAAAATGGCCACCCCGACAACAACTACAGATCACAAAATGGCCGACTGCCAAACTACAATCCCCAGAGGCAAGGGGAACACTTGGAATGTGACCCACAGATAAGGGGTCAAGACAAATCAGGAAGAAAGAGAGAGAAAGGGGCTGGCGTCTGTGAACCATAGAGAAAGAGACAATATATATCGGCTGGATTTACAGTGTATAAGCTGGACTGTTTGGACTTACCTGTTGGCGTTTGGACCTGGACCTACCGAGAACCGATTCGTGTACCGAACCCTGCTATCCTTGACCACGACGGAGAAACCAACATTTTGTATGATCATACAGGTCCTGTTTGTTTGAAATAACTCTCATTCTGGGGTGATTTTGGTGACGGTCTCCCACATAATTTGTGACAAACTCTCCTAACCTTGAAGATGTTTGTCACAATATCTTCACTAATGCTGCAGAGAATCACTCCATTGTAGCAATAACAAGGAAAGCCAAAGTGCCAAAGGTTGGGCCTAAAGCAATTTATAAGAGCTCATACAAAATGTTGTTTTCTCATGACTCTTTGGTTGAAGAATATGTGTGTTGGTCTGATGTGTATGAGGAGGTTAATCCAGATGCAGCATTGGTAGTATTTGTAAAATTATTCATGCCAATTGTTGAGAACTATGCACCTGTTAAGAAGTTAACTGAGAACTGTTCGAGCCCTCTGGATTGATGATGAATTAACAAATGGTATGGTTCAAAGAAATTATGAAAAAGAGGTGCCAACAAGTCAGGCTGTTCAGTTACATTTATATTTTAGTCATTTAGCAGATGCTCTTATCCAGAGTGACTTACAGTAGTGAATGCATACATTTCATACATTTTTTTCTGTACTGGTCCCCCGTGGGAATCGAACCCACAACCCTGGCATTGCAAACACCATGCTCTACCAACTGAGCCACACGGGACTGTGTGGTTGACATACTGTACATTGAGGAATGTTGTGACTAAACTTAACAAAAAGAAGAAATGATTACCAAACCAAGAAATTACATATACATGTGAAGTGTTGGTCCCATGTTTCATGAGCTGAAATAAAAGATCCCAGAAATTTTCCACACGCACAAAATGCTTATTTCTCTCAAATTCTGTGTACAAATTTGTTAACATCCCTGTTACTGAGCATTTCTCCTTTGCCAAGATAATCCCTCCACCTGACAGGTGTGACATATTAAACAACATGATATTTACACAGGTGCACCTTGTGCTGGGGACAATAAAAAGGCCACGGTAAAATGTGCAGTTTTGTCACACAACACAATGCCACGGATGTCTCAAGTTGAAGGAGCTGTTGCCAGAGAATTTGAATGCTAATTCCTCTTACCATAAGCCACCTCCAATGTCGTTTTAGAGAATTTGGCGGTACGTCCAACCGGCCTCACAACCCCAGCCCAGTACCCCCACATCCGTTCTTCACCTGCGGTATGGTCTGAAACGAGCCACCCGGACAGCTGACGAAACTGGGTTTGCGTAACTGAAACATTTCTGCACAAACTGTCAGAAACAGTCTCAGGGAAACTCATCTGCATGCTCTTCATCCTCACCAGGGTCTTGACCTGATTGCAGTTCAGCATCGTAACCGACTTCAGTGGGAAAATGCTCACCTTTGATGGCCACTGGCATGCTAGAGAATTGTGCTCTTCAAGGATGAATCCCGGTCTCAACTATACCAGGCAGATGGCAGACAGCGTATGGCGTTATGTGGGCGAGCCGTTTGTTGATGTCAACGTTGTGAACAGTGCCATCTGGTGGTGGGGTTATGGTATGGGCAGGCATAAGCTACGGACAATGAACAGAATTGCATTTTATCGATTGCAATTTGAATGCACAGAGATACCGTGACGAGATCCTGAGGCCCATTGTCGTGTCATTCATCCGCCGCCATCACCTCACGTTTCAGCATGATTATGCACGGCCCCATGTCGCTTGGGTCTGTACACAATTCCTGGAAGCTGAAAAAGTTCCAGTTCTTCCAAATCAAATCAAATGTATTTGTCACATACACATGGTTAGCAGGTGTTAATGCAAGTGTAGCGAAATGCTTGTGCTTCTAGTTCCGACCATGCAGTAATATCTAACAAGTAATCTAACAATTCCACAACAACTACCTTGTACACACAAGTATAAAGGAATGAATACGAATATGTACATAAAAATATATAAATGAGTGATGGCTGAACGACATAGGCAAGATGCAGTAGATGGTATAGAGTACAGTATATACATATGAGATGAGTATTGTAGGGTATGAAAACATATAAAGCAGCATTGTTTAAGGTGGCTAGTGATACATTACATCAGGATGGCAAGATGCAGTAGATGGTATAGAGTACAGTATATACAATTGAGATGAGTAATGTAGGTTATGAAAACATTATATAAAGTGGCATTGTTTAAAGAGGCTAGTGATACATCTAATTACATCAAGATGGCAAGATGCAGTAGATGGTATGGCGTACAGTATATACATATGAGATGAATAATGTAGGTTATGTAAACATTACATAATATAAATAATATAAAGTGGCAAGTGATAAATTGATTACATCAATTTAGCCATTTTTAAAGTGGCTTGAGTTGAGTCAGTATGTTGGCAGCAGCCACTCAATGTTAGTGATGGCTGTTTAACAGTCTGATGGCCTTGAGATAGATGCTGTTTTCAGTCTCTTGGTCCCAGCTTTGATGCACCTGTACTGACCTCGCCTTCTGGATGATAGCGAGGTGAACAGGCAGTGGCTCGGGTGGTTGTTGTCCTTGATGATCTTTTTGGCCTTCCTGTGACATCGGGTGGTGTAGGTGTCCTGGAAGGCAGGTAGTTTGCACCCGGTGATGCGTTGAATGACAGTCAGTCATTCATTCATTGCTATGATCATTGATCTTCTAAAGAAGCTATTCCTTTTACTTTCTTTCTGTGCCCCCAAATGTTTGGATATACTGGTAAAGTAACCCGATTGTTAGCTAGCTAGCTAACTAGCTAGGTAATGAGGTAACATGACTGAACAAAATGTAAACAAATGCCATGAGTTGTTTTGGAATGACCTGCAACATGGTTTATTAACAGGACCTAAAAACCAAGGTTTTGGTCCACCCGCCACTGTGGCAGGTACAGTGCATTCGGAAAGTATTCAGACCCCTTTTTCCACATTTTGTGACATTACAGCCTTATTCTAAAATGTATTAAATCGTTTTTTCCCCCTCAATCTACACACAATACCCCATAATGACAAAGCAAAAACAGGTTTTGAAATCTTTGCAAACATATTAAAAATAAAAACTGAAATAACACTTACATAAGTATTCAGAACCTTTACTCAGTACTTTGTTGAATCACCTTTGGCAGTGATTACAGCCTCGAGTCTTCTTGGGTATGACGCTGCAAGCTTGGCACACCTGTATTTGGGGAGTTTCTCCCATTCTTCTCTGCAGAGCCTCTCAAGCTCTGTCAGGTTGGATGGGGAGAGTCGCTGCACATACATTTTCAGGTCTCTCCAGAGATGTTCGATCTGGGTTCCTGTGCGGCCTCTGGCTGGGACACTCAAGAACATTCAAAGACTTGTCCCGAAGCCACTCCTGCGTTGTCTTGGCTGTATGCTTAGGGTCGTTCTCCTGTTGGAAGGTTAACCTTCGCCCCAGTCTGATGTCCTGAGCGCTTTGGAGTCCTGAGCGCTCAAGGATCTCTCTGTACTTTGCTACGTTCATCTTTCTCTCGATCCTGACTAGTCTCCCAGTCCCTGCCGCTGAAAAACATCCCCACAGCATGATGCTGCCACCACCATGCTTCACCGCAGGGATGGTGCCAGGTTTCCTCCAGACGTGACCTAATTGGCGTCCTCCAGACGTGGCCTAATTGGTGGAGTGCTGCAGAGATGGTTGTCCGTCTGGAAGGTTCTCCTATCTCCAAAGAGGAACTTTGGAGCTCTGTCAGAGTGACCATCGGGTTCTTGGTCACCTCCCTGACCAAGGCCTTTCTCCCCTGACTGCTCAGTTTGGCCAGGCTCCCAGCTCTAGGAAGAGTTTTGGTGGATCCAAACTCAAGAATAATTTAGGCCACCGTGTTCTTGGGGACCTTCAATGCTGCAGACATTTTTTGGTACCCTTCTCCAGATGTGTGCCTCAACACAATCCTGTCTCGGAGCTCTACGGACAATTCCTTTCAACCTCATGTCTTGCACTGTCAACTGCGGGACTTTATATAGACAGCTGTGTCCCTTTCCAAATCATGTCCAATCAATTGAATTTACCACAGGTGGACTCCAATCAAGGATGATCAATGGAAACAGAATGCACTTGAGCTCAATTTTGAGTCTCATAGCAAAGGGTCTGAATACTTACGTAAAATACACTGCTCAAAAAAATAAAGGGAACACTTAAACAACACAATGTAACTCCAAGTCAATCACACTTCTGTGAAATCAAACTGTCCACTTAGGAAACAACACTGATTGACAATACATTTCACATGCTGTTGTGCAAATGGAATAGACAACAGGTGGAAATTAGGTGGTGACCACAGACCACTTCTCAGTTGCTTCCTGGCTGATGTTTTGGTCACTTTTGAATGCTGGCGGTGCTTTCACTCTAGTAGTAGCATGAGACGGAGTCTACAACCCACACAAGTGGCTCAGGTAGTGCAGCTCATCCAGGATGGCACATCAATGCGAGCTGTGGCAAGAAGGTTTGCTGTGTCTGTCAGCGTAGTGTCCAGAGTATGGAGGCGCTACCAGGAGACAGGCCAGTACATCAGGAGACGTGGAGGAGGCCGTAGGAGGGCAACAACCCAGCAGCAGGACCGCTACCTCCGCCTTTGTGTAAGGAGGAGCAGGAGAAGCCCTGCCAGAGCCCTGCAAAATGACCTCCAGCAGGCCACAAATGTGCATGTGTCTGCCCAAACGGTCAGAAACAGACTCCATGAGGGTGGTATGAGGGCCCGACGTCCACAGGTGGGGGTTGTGCTTACAGCCAACACCGTGCAGGACGTTTGGCATTTGCCAGAGAACACCAAGATTGGCAAATTTGCCACTGGTGCCCTGTGCTCTTCACAGATGAAAGCAGGTTCACACTGAGCACGTGACAGAGTCTGGAGACGCCGTGGAGAACGTTCTGCTGCCTGCAACATCCTCCAGCATGTCCGGTTTGGCGGTGGGTCAGTCATGGTGTGGGGTGCCATTTCTTTGGGGGGCCGCACAGCCCTCCATGTGCTCGCCAGAGGTAGCCGGACTGCCATTAGGTACCGAGGTAAGTTTCTTAGACCCCTTGTGAGACCATATGCTGGTGCGGTTGGCCCTGGGTTCCTCCTAATGCAACACAATGCTAGACCTCATGTGGCTGGAGTGTGTCAGCAGTTCCTGCAAGAGGAAGGCATTGATGCTATGGACTGGCCCGCTCGTTCCCCAGACCTGAATCCAATTGAGCACATCTGGGACATCATGTTTCGCTCCATCCACCAACGCCACATTGCACCACAGACTGTCCAGGAGTTGGCGGATGCTTTAGTCCAGGTCTGGGAGGAGATCCCTCAGGAGACCATCCGCCACCTCATCAGGAGCAGGTCATACAGGCACGTGGAGGCCACACACACTACTGAGCCTCATTTTGACTTGTTTTAAGGACATTACGTCAAAATTGGATCAGCCTGTAGTGTGGTTTTCACTTTAATTTTGAGTGTGACTCCAAATCCAGACCTCCATGGGTTGATAAATTGGATTTATATTGATTATTTTTGTGTGATTTTGTTGTCAGCACATTCAACTATGTAAAGAAAAAAGTATTTAATACGATTATTTCTTTCATTCAGATCTAGGATGTGTTGTTTAAGTGTTCCCTTTATTTTTTTGAGCAGTATATTTATTTTTTTATCATACATTTGCAAGAATTTTTCACTTTGTCATTATGGGGTATTGTGTATAGATTGAGAAAATATTTTTAATAAAAAAAAATGTAATTTTAGAATAAAGCTGTAATGTAACAAAACGTGGAAAAAGTCAAGGGCTCTGAATACTTTAGATTGCACTTTAGATTAAAATCTACCAGACACTCAGAATTCTTACCAGCCAATACACTGTCATAATAACACCCCAAAAAAAGACCACCTGATTGATACAAATCATGATATCATATTCTGCCATGTAAGCCTACTTTGCAGTTGCCATTTAAATTGGAAAGTTTTACGGGAAAGCCTTTAGAAATGACTGTTTCGGCATCGCTAACAGGTACAAAGGCATTCCCATGCCGCTACATCTTCAGAAAGTTGCAAGAAATACAAATGACTGAATTCTTTAATATTCTTTACATGTAGGCTTTGGATTGAACCATTCTGTGCTCGCTTTTTTTCTCTACAGCCCCCTACTCATGACTCACACACACACACAATCCCTCATGCGCACACACACATTCTTCTGGCACAGGGCAAACATGAAGCTCCCGAAGCCAGCAGTGTGCTGAGGGCGACATCAAACCTGAGAGCTTTTTAATTGCAGATCAGACCCATCCATATTTGATGATACCACTGTGCCTATTAGCTTTTGGCTCAGACTGATGAATATCTAACCCACAGGTGGCATGGAGGGAGATTAAGGGAGATGGATGGAGAGAGACAGAGGGAGAGGAAAAAGTAGTGGGAGGAGAGGTGGGGGTTAATACAGAAAGAGAGAAGAACAGAGAGAGAGAACACTTAGCTTATTCAAAACAGAGGCAGCTAGAGCTGTGGCGGTCATAACATTTTGTCAGCAGGTGATTGTCAAGCCAATAACTGCTGATCTCACGGTAATTGACCGTTAATTAACAAACACGTTTAGCATTTCCTGGCTTCCACGCATAGCCTACAAGCCACTGATGCAGACCTTTGGAACATCTACATTTTACATTTTACATTTTAGTCATTTAGCAGACGCTCTTATCCAGAGCGACTTACAGTAGTGAATGCATACATTTCATACAATTTCATACATTTCATACTTTTTTTTCTGTGCTGGCCCCCCGTGGGAATCGAACCCACAACCCTGGCGTTGCAAACACCATGCTCTACCAACTGAGCTACAGGGGAAAAAAGTATAATATATCCATTTTAATAGAGCCTACACCATCACAATAAATCTATTATTTATATTTTAGGTCTAAAGAAACATGATATGAAGAAAATCTAGTCTATTTCAAAAGAACAGAATAGCATACTCTGAGTTGTCCTTGTTAGGCCCTGATCTGGCTATGCCATATGGCTGTGGGCTGCAATAGTTAATTTAGCAGACACGATTTGCTTAGAATTCTGTGGCAGTATTTTACATTATTTCATAGTATGACGAATATAATTGAGCTGAATAAAATAAAGGATATTTTCTCCAAACGATTTCAGAGAGAGTGCGTACATGCAGCTATTCTGTGTTGAGCAGTTAACAAAGAAACAGGTCCTCCTATATGCTTAATTTAGAGTTATTTATGCAACTTTAGTTGTGATAGCCCAACATTTGAATGTTTCATTTTTAATGCATTCTAAGGCTGCATGATGCGACTCTAATGATGAGCTCTGCCTTGTTTCAGCCTGCACACACTTCATCAGTCCCTGCTTCACAATTTGACAAGCACTTGATAATATTCTCACCAGGCTTCGAATTTCATGGCGGCATCCTCCTTGTGTGGCTGTAATACCCCTAAAAAATCCATGCCTTTTGCGGCCAAAGTGGCCATTGTTCTGAATATAATAATTATAAATTCATGCCTTGCTCCGAAGCACCTCTCACTCACATAGCTCTCTCAGATATCTCAATTCTTATTAGCCACCAATACCCGCCAGGTGATCGGGTCCTTCTCACAAGCATCTCAGCTCCGAAGTAGGCTACAAGTGAAGACAGACACATCGGGGACGCAGCTGCTCGGTCCTTTTAATCGAATTCTGAACAGCAATACACTAGTCTATGTCAATCTACCCCCCCCATAGTACACTAGTTAGCCTATTCTATTGGTCAACTTGTCCTTCTGTGAGAGAAAGAAATATTCCAAACATAGTCTGGGACAGTTGTGGGATGTGATAGATCCTAAATGAATACCACCACTCGCATCAAAAATCTTTTAAAAGCAATGAGGCTGATGCAACAGATCGAAACGTTTTGGCTATTTTTACACATTAAAAGCGTAGCAATTCGCACACGCCTAAGTAAGCACAAATGTTTCAAAATGCAATCAATCAGTGAGAAAACACTGTTCTCAAAAGTGACTGCAATTGTGATTATGCATGTAATGCTTTTATTATAAAGGTGCATTTTTATGGTGAAAATGATCTTCCCCAAACATGAAACTCATGCGTTGCCTATGTATGCCAGTTAGGCTCTACACCAGTTGTAAAGAGGAATAATGTGCTTCATTTTAAGAAGTTATTTGGCCACTTTAGTTGTGATACAACCCTTATCAAAACATATAGGCCTATGGGCTAGGCTACATGATATGTGCGACTATGATTTTGAAAAAGTAGCCAAAAAAAGGCGTGCACTGTTTCTTGCCTTACTGCACGCTCTGGGAAACAATTTGGCTGTGTGCTCATTCCCCTTCCTCAAAAAGCAACCCACCATGGAACACCTCTATCTGGAATTGTACCTCGGGTACGACAGACCTGTGTGAAGAAGAGGAGGAAACTTGATAGTCTGTCCAGTGGAATCGGGATCAACAGGAAATTATAGTTATATGGGCATCATTCACAAGTGATTGCCTAATACATCATGCACAAGTGATAGGCTAATGTCACCCATCAGACTATGCTAATTTAATCTGATCTTTACATCTACTAGATAATATACACTATGTGTGAAATTAGTTTTGATTTAGATTGGACCACTGTCATGCACCTGTCTCAGAACATGTCATCTACGCACTTAAATAGAAAATGGAGGACGCTTTTCCCATGGTTCATTTTCATACCAGCCAGGTAGGCTATACTCCGACTGTAATGTGCTTAATATTAGGAAAGTTTATAAATAAATATAGTAGGCCTAGCCTATAGAAAGATGATGGAATCCTCTTTTTAAGAAACCATCAAAACTCTGTTTTCTCACGCAATTACATAGCCTATAGATATGTTGCACAACATGAGCTCATGGCTTTTCAATTACATTTGCATTGATGAGTGATTAAAGGGGCAATAGAGTGCTGAGTACCAGGCAGTTAGCACGTTAGGTAGGCTACTAACGACCATCAGCACCAAAGCTCGGAAAAGCCTAGTTAACGTGACTAAACAGTCACGTGGAAATTGACTGCAGTCATGACTCGTTTTCGCCGTTGTAGCGGTAATAAATGTCACTAACAGCCCTAGAGGCAACCCATTAACAGATTAATGTTCACTGATTATTTTTTTGCTCTCACCTGTTGCCAGGCAAATTAAACTTCTACATCACACTCCACGCTGCCTTTCTTCTCTCTAATACACACACACACACACACACACACACACACACACACACACACACACACACACACACACACACACACACACACACACACACACACACACACACACACTCCTAGCCTGTTCCCTGTGGCAGTAGGTGTCTCCATGGCTATATGTAACTAAGGGAAACCACTAAGATTCCTAACTATCAATACATTCCTCATCCCTGGAATGACTCTTTTTAATGGACGGGTCAACTACAGCTGACCTAGACTGAAGAGTAGCCAAGGCTAGGCAAGGGTAGAGGGAAAATAGTCACAGAGAGAAGAGGAGAGGCAGAACGAGGTGGGGCATAGAGAGGGTAAAGGGAGAAGAGGCAGAGAAAAAGGAGAGGCAGAGAGGAGAGAAAGAAGGAAGAGAGCGAGAAATGCAAGGAGATAGGAATGGCAAAGACGACAGGCAGAAAGAAAATAACGAGATGAAAAGAGAGACAGGGGAAAAGAGAAAGATGACAGGCAGAGAGAGGTAGAGAAAAAGAAAGCCAGCTGAATCAATCAATCCGCTCCTCTCCCCCGACAGCATGGCTGAGAGGAGTGAGTGCCTCATCTCAACAAGCTGAACTAATAATATCAGCTATTATTCTGACGCTATAACAGATGACTGTACACACACACGACCTAAAGACCAACCGAGTGTTTTGACTTAAGAAATAATTCAAATTAGACTGTTAATCTTTCTTGTAGCCTATGACAACCAAAGACAACCTATGAGCGTTGCGTAGGAGTGACGCCATCTGATGTAAGACAATGTCTTCTTACATTATATTCTTCTACTGTAGTTGGAACACAAATCTAATGACAGTCGACACACTGAAGGCTTGACAACAGTTCTCTTAGCAGGTTGAATGAGAGATGTGACATTGTAGTTGCACTGAGCCACATGCTGTGGTCTCTCAAATCAATCATCAGCCTTCAGTCAGCACTCTAAAGAACATCTGTATATTCTAAAGAATCTCTACATTCCAATGAATATCTCTGTACATTCTAAATAATATTATGTTCTAAAACATACCCACTACCTACTTGTGCATTATCTGCATTATCCACAGATAATGCACCTGTACATAGTCCATCTGTAAAAAGCCCATCCAACTACCTCATCCACTGTTATTTATTTTGCTCCTTTGCACCCCAGTATCTCTACTCGCACACTCATCTTCTGCACATCTATCACTCCAGTGTGCACATCTATCACTCCATAACCTGAATGCAAATCAATTTATAACATTTTTGACATGCGTTTTTCTGGATTTTTGTTGTTGTTATTCTGTCTCTCACTGTTCAAATAAACCTACCATTAAAATTATAGACTGATCATTTCTTTGTCAGTGGGCAAACGTACAAAATCAGCAGGGGATCAAATAGTTTTTTCCCTCACTGTAGATGTCACGGCTGTTTGAATGATCGGACCAAAATGCAGCGTCTGTTTCGTTCCACATATTTATTAAACTGTGAAACTTAATGCAATACAAAACATAAACTGAAGGACAAAAACAACAAACCGTGACGCAGGAGGAACAAACACTACTCACAAAATATAATCACGCACAAAAAACAAGTGGGACAAACATCAACTTAAATATGACCTCCAATTAGAGACAACGACAACCGGCTGCCTCTAATTGGAGGTCATGCCAAACAAAAATGAACCTAGAAATACAAAACTAGAAACTGAACTTAGAAATACAACAAACAGACAAACACCCCCTGTCACGCCCTGACCTACTCTACCATAGAAAATAACAACTTACTTTGGCCAGGACGTGACAGTATATACTTTTGAAACCATGGTTTCCTCCAGCAACTTCACAAGGTCCTTTGCTGTTGTTCTGGGATTGATTTGCACTTTTCGCACCAAAGTACGTTCATCTCTAGGAGACAGAACGTGCCTCCTTCCTGAGCGGTATGATAGCTGCGTGGTTCCATGGTCTTTATACTTGCGTACTGTAGTTTTTACAGATGAACGTGGTACCTTCAGGAGTTTGGAAATTGCTCCCAAGTATGAACCAGACTTCTGGAGGTCTGCAATTTTTTTCTGAGGTCTTGGCTGATTTCTTTTGATTTTCCCATGATGTCAATCAAAGAGGCACTGAGTTTGAAGGTAGTCCTTGAAATACATCCACAGGTACACCTCCAATTGATTCAAAGGAGGCTGAATGCCCATGCCCATCTGCTAGCCTGCTAGCCGCGGCCCGCTAGCTGTCTAGAGCATATTGGACTGTTAGCTGAAGAGGCCCATCGGACAAACTCTTTGGCCACTGTACATATTTTGCCAATTGGCCTGGACCCTTTTACCACACGGAGCCCTGCTGATCCATCATGACTGGTCTGCCGACGTAACAGCACGAGGGGGCTACAACAGACTTCTTCCATCACGATGTCTCTCTAAGGCCCTTCTGCTGGCCCCGGCCCTCTAGCTGTCTGAATCGCCGTGTCTCCAGCCCGCCGATCTACTCACTGGACCTCTATGATCACTTGGCTACGCATGCCTCTCCCTAATGTCAATATGCCTTATCCATTGCTGTTTTGGTTAGTGATTATTGCCTTATTTCACTGTAGAGCCTCTAGCCCTGCTCAATATGCCTTAGCTAACCCTTTAGTTCCACCTCCCACACATGCGGTGACGTCACCTGGTTTAAATGATGTTTCGAGAGACAATATCTCTCTCATCATCACTCAATGCATATGTTTACATCCACTGTATTCACATCCTACCATACCTTTGTCTGTACATTATGCCTTGAATCTATTCTACCGTGCCCAGAAACCTGCTCCTTTTACTCTCTGTTCCAAACGTACTAGACAACCAGTTCTTCTAGCCTTTATCCAAACCCTTATCCTCCTCCTCCTCTGTGCCTCTGGTGATGTAGAGGTTAATCCAGGCCCTGCAGTGCCTAGCTCCACTCCCATTCCCCAGGTGCTCTCCTTTGTTGACATCTGTAACTGTAAAAGCTTTGGTTTCATGCATGTTAACATTAGAAGCCTCCTCCATAAGTTTTTTTTTATTCACTGCTTTAGCACACTCTGCCAACCCAGATGTCCTAGCCATGTCTGAATCCTGGCTTAGGAAGACCACCAAAAACTCTGAAATGTACATTTTCCACTAAGATAGAACTGCTAAAGGGGGTGGAGTTGCAATCTACTGCAGAGAGAGCCTGCGGAGGTCTGTCTTACTATCCAGGTCTGTTCCCAAACAATTTGAGCTTCTACTTTTAAAAATCAACCTTTCCAGAAATAAGTCTCTCACCGTTGCCACTTGCTATAGACCACCTTCTGCCCCCAGCTGTGCCCTGGACACCATATGTGAATTGATTGCCCCCCCCATCTATCTTTAGAGTTCGTGCTGTTAGGTGACCTAAACTGGGACATGCTTAACACCCCGGCCATCCTACAATCTAAGCTTGATTGCCTCCATCTCACAAAAATTATCAATGAACCTACCAGGTACAACCCCAAATCCGTAAACATGGGCACCCTCATAAATATCATCCTAACCAACCTGCCCTCCAAATACACCTCTGCTGTCTTCAAGCAGGATCTCAACAATCACTGCCTCATTGCCTGCGTCTGTAATGGGTCTGCGGTCAAACAACCACCCATCATCACTGTCAAACTCTCCCTAAAACACTTCAGTGAGCAGGCCTTTCTAATCGACCAAGCCCGGTATCCTGGAAGGATATTGACCTCATTCCGTCTGTAGAGGATGCCTGGTTATTCTTTAAAAGTGCTTTCCTGACCATCTTAAAAAAGCATTCCCCATTCACAAAATGTAGAACCAGGAACAAATATAGCCCTTGGGTCACTTCAAACCTGACTGCCCTTGACCAGCACAAAAACATCCTATGGCGTACTGCATTAGCATAAAATAGCCCCCGCGATATGCAACTTTTCAGGGAAGTTAGGAACCAATATACACAGGCAGTTAAGAAAGCAAACAGACATTTGCATCCTGTAGCACAAACTCCAAAATGGTCTGGGACACTGTAAAGTCCATGGAGAATAAGAGCACCTCCTCCCAGCTGCCTACTGCTCTGAGGCTAGGAAACACTGTCACCACCAATAAATCCACGATAATTGAGAATTTCAAAAAGCATTTTTCTACGGCTGGCCATGCTTTCCACCTGGCTACCCCTACCCCGGTCAACAGCCCTGCACCCCCCACAGCAACTTACCCAAGCCCCCACCATTTCTCCTTCACCGAAATCCAGACAGCTGATGTTCTGAAAGAGCTGCAAAATCTGGACCCCTACAAATGAGCCGGGCTAGACAATCTGGACCCTCTCTTTCTAAAATTATCCGACGAAATTGTTGTGACCCCTATTACTAGCCTGTTCAACCTCTTTCGTATCGTCTGAGATCCCTAAAGATCGGAAAGCTGCCGCGGTCATCCCCCTTTTCAAAGGGGGAGACACTCTAGACCCAAACTGCTACAGACCTATATCTATCCTACCCTGCCTTTCTAAGGTCTTCGAAAGCCAAGTTTACAAACAGATCACCGACCATTTCGAATCCCACCGTACCTTCTCCGCTATGCAATCTGGTTTCCGAGCTGGTCATGGGTGCACCTCAGCCACACTCAAGGTCCTAAACGATATCATAACCGCCATCGATAAGAGACAATACTGTGCAGCTGTATTCATTGACCTGGCCAAGGCTTTCGACTCTGTCAATCACCGCATTCTTATCGGCAGACTCAACAGCCATGGTTTCTCAAATGACTACCTCGCCTGGTTCACCAACTACTTCTCAAACAGAGTTCAGTGTGTGAAATCGGAGGGCCTGTTGTCCGGAACCTCTGGCAGTCTCTATGGGGGTGCCACAGGGTTCAATCCTCGGGCCGACTCTTTTCTCTGTATATATCAATGATGTCGCTCTTGCTGCTGGTGATTCTCTGATCCACTTCTACACAGACGACACCATTCTGTATACTTCTGGCCCTTCTTTGGACACTGTGTTAACTGCCCTCCAGACGAGCTTCAATGCCATACAACTCTCCTTCCGTGGCCTCCAACTGCTCTTAAATGCAAGTAAAACTAAATGCATGCTCTTCAACCGATCGCTGCCCATACCTGCCCGCCCATCCAGCATCACTACTCTGGAGGGTTCTGACTTAGAAAATGTGGACAATTACAAATACCTAGGTGTCTGGTTAGACTGCAAACTCTCCTTCTAGACTCACATTAAGCATCTCCAATCCAAAATTAAATCTAGAATCGGCTTCCTATTTCGCAACAAAGCATCCTTCACTCATGCTGCCAAACATACCCTCGTAAAACTGACTATCCTACCGATCCTTGACTTCGGCGACGTCATTTACAAAATAGCCTCCAACACTCTACTCAGCAAACTGGATGTAGTCTATCACAGTGCCATCCGTTTTGTCACCAAATCCCCATATACTACCCATCACTGCGACCTGTATGCTCTCGTTGGCTGGCCCTCACTTCATATTCGTCGCCAAACCCACTGTCTCCAGGTCATCTATAAGTATTTGCTAGGTAAAGCCCCGCCTTATCTCAGCTCACTGGTCACCATAGCAGCACCCACCCGTAGAACATGCTCCAGCAGGTATATTTCAATGGTCACCCCCAAAGCCAATTCCTACTTTGGCTGACTTACCTTCCATTTCTCTGCTGCCAATGACTGGAACAAACTTCTAAAAAATCACTGAAGCTGGAGACTCATATCTCCCTCACTAACTTTAAGCAACAAATAAATAGGCTGTTAACTGGGGCTTTACGACCCCTGGAAAATAGTTTATAGTTGCATACGTATGAGACCTAATGTCCGATCAATATGCCCTCTATAGATAAAGTTTCGAGAGAGATAGAGTAACTATACTGGGATGAGTGATTGCGTGTGAGGAGAATTCTGTCAACAAATCACGAATGAGATGAAGGCAGGGTGTTTGGATAGATACGTATAATCATTCTAGCAGAATAACTCTATATTGTGAGAAGGAAAATTAATGGGTGTTGATACATATAGAAAACATATTGTTAAAATCAACAGCTGTTTTTTTCTTTTAAGCTGGAGATAGAAACAATGTGTAATATAGCATGCGAATAATTATTCTCCAAATTCTAGGTTAATAACGGTAAATAGCATACACATAAAGATTAACAGCGAATAGACACTGATTGTATTTGGTTCAGAGTTGTATAAATTAAAGCACATAGAATAAAAGATAGTTTAAGGTTCTTACGAATAATATTTCTAAAATTCTAGATTGGGAGAAGAAACAGAATAAATACGAGGGTACTTTAACAACATGGGTAGTAAATCCTCTAAGGAGATCCCGGTATTGACGGGAGATGAACGGTTTATGCTGGGAAAAGATAAGAGGAACATTTATTTTGGCCCGAAATGGAGGAAGAAATACGATTTTGATGGATGTTTAAATGTTGAAAGATTGGAATTAATGGTAAAACAAATACATAGGGTCAGTGGGGGTAAGATAGAGAAGCAGCGCACAGAGGGCCTTGACACTGCTCGGGTTTGGCTGGCAGAAGCTAGAAAGAGAGTGGAGGGGGCCAAGAGTAAGGGAGTTACTAAAAATGAATGTTTGGGCAGCCAGGAGCAGACAGAGAGGACTCCCACGGCTCCCACAGAGACACCACCTAAACCCGAATTATACCCCTCCCTGGCTGACCAGGGGTGGCGGGAGAACCCAGATAACGAGGTGGTGGTAGTGAGACGGAGGCAACCACATCGAGTGCCGCCCGTACCAATACCCCCTCCCCCATATGCTGGTCCTCAGGGAGCCAAGGGAGGTAGAGAGGAAGAGACACAGAAAGGAGCAGAGTATTTGATGTCAACTCTAGGAGAGATTGCAAGGAATGGTAGAGGTAACAAAAGAGAGAAGAATAGCAGGAAAGGAGAGAAAGAGGAATACAAGTGTTTCAATTGTCACATGCTAGGACACCTTGCTAGACATTGTAAAGCACCGTGTAACCGCTGCAGGGAGGGAAACCATTCTGGTAGAGATTGTAACAAAAACAGAGACAAGCAAGGCCAGAGAGGGAGTAGAGACAGATACAAAGAGAAGGTCAGGCGGCCCCAGCCAGACTCAGAGGAGGAGGAGGATGGGGCAGGACTAACTATGGAGAGCGGGGGAACAGACACTAGTGAGGGGAAGGACGATTTTCAGAATTCAGTTATAAACAGCGATTGTGAAGTTTTTGAATTGGCTACAATTGATTTGGCATTACCACAAGAACAGAAACCCTATTTGACACTAACAGTAATGGGAGAGAGAATCAAATTTCTGTGTGATACTGGGGCGTGTCTTGTTTCCTGAGTTTTAATAAACACATGAAATTCTTTTGATAGGGGATGTTCTGGGAACCTGGGATACAAAATGTAAATAAAGTTCTTAGCTTTAATTTGTTTAATGTAGTTAGAAACATGGTTCTAAAAGGGTGGTATGACTTTTGACCCCTCTGGTGACTTTTCCTGTGTGGTCTGATCAGCCACATTGAAAAGCCATTTGGATGGTGAATTTAAGGTTATTGGTGATATTGATTTTAAGGGAATTTGTAGAACTGATAATTATGATGGAGTTAAAGTTCTTAGACACAATTGATAATTTGAACCAATGAGAAGACTAAAAGGGCAAAGCCTTAGACTAAGGGTAGGCTTCTTTAAGTCTATTTTCCTAGAACAATAAGGGTAAAATAATTTTTTTGGGTGGAGTAAATCTGATTAGTCATTTTTATCTGATTATGTTATTTGAAAATATTTTGACCAGTAGCAGGGGTATTTTTTACATGATCTAGATAAGTTATTTTCCCTTAGGAAGTCAGCTGTTGTTGAAAGCAGTGTAAGAGATTTAACACAACAAGGCTGTAGAATTGATATAATAGTATTATATTTTGTTGTGAATAAGTTTAATAATGGTAGACGTATGTCAACAGGACAGGGATATATGACATCTGTAGGTGATCTAGGATCATTGAGGGTATTGTGATAAATGTAAGTAGATATGCAATATCTAGACAGGTTGATTTTTCTAAAACTCAGGAGTGCAACCAAGGAGACAATGAGACATTTAGTCAATATTTGGAAACAACCCATATTATGAGAAAAAGCAGGAGACAGATAGAAGGGCGGACGGAGAAATCCTCCCCTGCACTGCTGAAACCTTGAGGGTTGGGGAGTAGCAGGAAGAAAGGAGGGGGGCCAGCAGGAGTAGATAGGATGAGAATTTGGTTCACTTAGCTCTAGGATATTAATTCATGGAGAGACTATCGGCTCCATTGGCAGGCATGTATTTTAGTTTTGATTTTAAGTTTATGTTTGGTAAATTCACGAGGAGGAGATATGATCATTTTGTTGAAAGTAATTGTTACCCTAACTAAAAGGACAATGAAAGCTTAGTTGGTTTCAGGTGTTAGACACTGAACCATTGCCCAGACACTATTCTGCACAGTAGGCCGAAATAGTAGCATTGACTAGAACCGGTGAAACAAGAAAGGAGAGAAAAGTTACTATTTACACAAACAAGCACATAGACATTTAAAACCATACAAAGCCGCATAGATAAATCTTAAAGACGATAAGAAACTTGACAGAGGATTGTTAAATGATAGCCAAGGATGAAGGCCCCAGGGAGAATTGGACATGTGGAAAATGAAAGGGGGCATCCTACAAGAGAAGGTCTGACATAAGTATAATTTACTTATCCTACCAAAGACATTGTATGGATATGCAGCAATATTGATACATAGGCTAAGCAATGTATCAAGGGGAGGGAAGAATAGTAGAGTAGTTAGGAAAGAATGATGGCCTAGATGATAATTACTTAAACCATTTTTTTTGTAAGATATCCATTCCAACAGTTGGAAATGGACCTTATTGAGATATTCCAAAATGAGGGGAAGAAGGGGTGTTTAACAAGAATAGATAAGTATAGCAAATGGGTAGAAGCGTTTCCAACTTACTTGGTGGACATAATTATGGTAGCTAAAATATTAAGTCAAGATATTATCCCTAGAGTTGGTTTACTAGGAGCCATCTCTTTAAATGATGGATGACATTTTAGCTAATCAGGTAGAGTCTATAGAATGCCAGAGTTAGAGATACCAGAACAGGTAGACATAGAAGTTGAAGATATACTAGCAGAGCACATGAGAAGACTGTTTGTTGACCAAACGCGTATGTCCAAGAATTTGTGTCCAACAGGTGAATTACAGGAGAAGGTGATTCACTCAATCCAACCAGGGGACTGGGTGTGGATCCATTCCCTGAGGAGAAAAGACTGGAAGCAGTCCCGTTGGGAAGGCCCATACCAGGTTCTGTTAAACCACTGCCTTTGCCATTAGAAAAGCTGAGAGAGTCACTTGGGTCCACGTTACCCACTGCAAGGAGGTATGTACACATATGAGCACTGCTGATCACACACAGAGTTAGGAGAAGAACCGAGTACCAACAGGGTCTGAGGGTTACCTCCTTAACGAAGATTTCCTATCCCGACCGTTCATCACTGTGTGTGCTCCTAGAGGTGTGAGTATGGGGTGGTACCTAGCAGATCGACTAAGGGCAGGAGAGGGTTGGCGGTTTTTGGGAAGAGTAGAGACTCTAAGCTTCATCATAGTTTTGGTAACCTTTCTGATACATTCAGATCCACCACCTTCCGGTACTAATCATAGGACACCGTTGTCATTGAAAAGAAGTAGAGGATAAACTATATAATACACTGATGAGTGACATACAGAATAAGGAATCACAGAAGATCAAGATGTAGAATTTAAGGTAAACATTAAACAATTTCCTGGGGAAGCAGACAACTGTACAGGAATTGGGGTTGGCCAGATTGAAGTACTCAGCCAACCCACCTCAGTTCACCTAAATTCCTGATGAGCACCATTGTTATAGATACAAGAATGGCACCGAGAACTAAGATGATTTTAATGGCTGAAAGTAATCGTTAATTTGACTGACTTAGGTTTGAAAGATGAATAGAAAATGTTTAACCTCACAGCACCTATAACTGATGAAGAGTGGGCTAGTACCAGCAAAGGACGCATACGACAGAAATTTCCACAAAGGGTGGTTAGGAACTTGCGCCCTGGGGTTATTGGTCCAACCAGTTCGAGCTAGTCATCAGAGGCCAGTTATAGGAGGCTAAAGTGGGCACAGGAGAAGTTTTGACCAGGATGGGAGTAGTTTTGTCTAGATGGATGCTATTGGCATCCTCAGAGAAGTTCCAGATGAATACAAAGCTAAGAATCAAATATGTGAAGGCTTTAACACTTCATTATTTTGGTGGTTGACAATAAATAAAAATGTGGATGGGATTAATGACATCTTTTATAATCAACAGAGATTCATGAATGAAAACGGGGATGCAGTAAAGAGGTTCTCTGACCAATTAGCCGCCACCTCCCTCATGACCTGGTAAAATAGACTGACTCTCGATATGTTATTGGCAGAAGAGGGCAGTGTAGGTAGAATGATTAGGTTCAGCGCTACACGTACATTCCTGATAACACATCCCATGTTTGGGAAATGGAAAAGTGTTGTAAGAACTGTATTATGGGCTGCTTTCACCTGTATGAGTGTGTTTGTGTTGTGTGGATGTTGTCTCGTCCCATGTGTGAGAGGTTTAATCATCAGAACTCTCAAGAGATCGATGACGCAGCAGTTGGAGAGATATGGACCAATTCCGAGCTCCGATCAGTGGCATGGCGAATGCGGGCCTCCAGGCCAGAAAGATGGCTCCGTTTCTTTTAATCACGAGGAGCCAATGTTTGATGAAACAATTTTCTACGTTTTGATTGAATTTTCAACATTTAGATGGACTGTTCCTTTAATGAAAATTATGATGAAAATCCTGAATCGAAGTGTCATAATTGGAAATAGGCCCAGGACAGTCATTGATGAGTATAGAAGGAATATACATGTATTGGTCTTGTTAAATTCTTGTATCACAATTGTGTTTACTTATAGTGTGTGATTATTTGTGTTTCCATATAGCGTATGATTATGTGTGATTACATATTACATGTGATTAGTAGGGTTCTCATGTAGCATCTGATCATCATGGTGAATTATTGAATCATTTAAGGGTGGAATTGATAAGATAATTATCTAATAAAGGTAAATAAATCAATAAACCATGATGAATTATTAGTCATACAGCATGGTTAATGAATAATCAATGTAATGATCAAGGGAGTAGGGATCGATTGGTCTGATTAGTTCCGGAAAGTCCAGGAACCACTGGAGAGGGAAACAAATGTGTGTATGCAATTAGTATAGAGAGATAGAGAAGCAGATGGTCAAGGGAGTAAAACCTCAGAGAGTTCCTAACCTTGAAGGAAAAGAACAGGCTGAGCCAGAAGGTGATAAACAGTGTGAGAAGTTTATGGGGGTTGCAGGTCACCAACGGATTGTGTGTAAATGCATGTGCGTAAGTAAGCAAGAACTATATAATGACTGTTTTGTTATCCTGACGGCAGAACGTTCTCATGAATAAAGCTACAGAAACCTTTTGCAGAAAGCTGAGTCCTTGCCTAATTATTTTAACCCATTGTCTTACAAACCTTGGGCATTAGTCAAGGCGAATTGATTATTGATTATTATCATCAAGATATAAAATTCCTATAACAGTCGCACTGCTTTGCTTTACCTTGGCCAGGTCGCAGTTGTAAATGAGAACTTGTTCTCAACTAGGCTACATGGTGAAATACATATATATTTTTTTTCATTGCCTATCAGAAGCTTCTAAAGTCATAACATAATTTTCTGGAATTTTCCAAGCTGTTTAAATGCACAGTCAACCTAGTGTATGTAAACTTCTGACCCACTGGAATTGTGATACAGTAATTTAGAAGTGAAATATTCTGTCTGTAAACAAATTGTTGGAAAAATGACTTGTCATGCACAAAGTAGATGTCCTAACTGACTTGCCGAAACTATCGTTTGTTAAAACCTCTACGGGCTAGGGGGCAGTATTGAGAAATTTTGAAAAAAATATGTGCCCATTTTTAACTGCCTCCTACACCAACTCAGAAGCTAGGATATGCATATTATTAACACATTCGGATAGAAAACACTCTGAATTTTCTAAAACAGTTTGAATGGTGTCTGTAAGTATAACAAAACTCATATTGCAGGCAAAAACCTGTGAAAAATAGATTTTAAAAAAATGTGAATTTTGTGACTGTACTATTTAGTGTCATTGTTTTATAGAAACCATAGTGAGAAAGGATTCAGTTCGCAACTCCTACGGCTTCCACTAGATGTCAACGATCTTTATAAAGTTGTTTGAAGCGTCTGTGATGAACAGGGAGCAAATTAGAATGCAAGGAAGTTGACATGTCGTCACTTCATTTTTTCACGCCTGCGCATAAATCTGAGAAGAGTGCATTTGTCATAATCGTTTTTCTAGACACAGGATAGGTTGTGTGAAAATATTACTGATGTTTACTGATGTTTCACGTTAAAAATGGACCAAAAGATTGATGCTAAACAACGTTTGACATGTTTGAGCAAACGTAAATAGATTATTTACTAGGTTTTTTTTAGCTTTTCGGCGTGATTTTACACCCTCCCCCACACGTGTTGTGGGAGCCTACTGAACGCAAACTACTAGGTGTTATTTGGACATAAATTATGAACTTTGTCAAAAGAAACCACATTTGTTCTGGATCTGGGATTCCTGGCAGTGCCTTCTGATGGAGATAATCAAAGGTAAGGGGATATTTACAATGTTATTATGATATTAGATGCTTCTAACCTGTATAGCCTAGCATTTTGTTGTTAGCATAGTACCCCGTTTATTGCAAAATGTGATTTCCCAGTAAAGTTATTTTGAGATCTGGCCATTCGGTAGCAATTACGAGATGATAATATATTATTCTTTGAATGACAATATTATAATTTACCAATGTTTTCGAATAGTAATTCCGTGATTTGTAACGCTGGATTCACTGGGAGCATTCAAGCCGAAAAAAATTCTGAATTTCACCGCGACTGTAAATGCTGTTTTTGGATATAAATATGAACTTGATGGAATTAAAAATGCATGTATTGTATAACATAATGTCCTATGAGTGTCATCTGATGCAGATTGTCAAAGGTAAGTGCATAATTCTAGCTGGTTTTCTGTCTCAGTTGATGCCCTTCTTTATATTGTCTAAACATTACACGCAGCTATTGTCAATGTACTCTCCTAACATAACCTAACTTTATGCATTCTCCGTAAAGCCTCTTTGAAAATCGGACAACGTGGTTAGATTTAGGAGATGTGTATCTTTCAAATGGAGGAAAATAGTTGATTATTTGAGTATTTGAAATGATTAGACTCTTGCCGTTTTGAATTCCCCGCCATGGTCACATGACAATGAATCCCAATACCGGGATAAGATCGGGATAAGATCCTCAACAAGTTTTGGAGTGGTTGAAAAACGAGTTTTAATGACTCCAACCTAAGTGTATGTAAACTTCCGACTTCAACTGTATATATTTTCTTATTGTATCAGGTATTTTTTCATGTTAAAATAAGGGTAATATATGTATCTATTTTGCATAAATACACCAGGTGTATTCGTATATTTGAACACATTAACATAAAGGGAAGGACCAGGGCTGCAACCACCAAACACTTGTCTCTGTCTACCCTACCTGTGTTGTCTAGATGCCCACATTGATAACTGTTGTCACATTCTCTTGCTTAATTCAAAAAGTGTGTCAATAGCAGGATACCGTCAGATAAAAAAAAATCAACATGCTTAACTCTAGATTACATTTATCTAAACATACTTGATATTAGGCTGGGGCGATATACCGTATACCGGGGTATTTCGAAATACACATTTGTTTACATCCCTCTTAGTGAGCATTTCTCCTTTGCCAAGATAATCCATCCACCTGACAGGTGTGGCATATCAAGAAGCTGATTAACCTCTGTAGGGGAGGTGGGACGAAATCGTCCCACACTATTCAACAGCCAGTGAAAAATCAGAGCACCAAATTTAAAACCACAAAATGTCATAATTCAAAGTTCTCAAACATAGGACTATTTTACACCATTTTATAGATACACTTCTCCTGAATCGAACCACGTTGTCCAATTTCCAAAAGGCTTTACAGTGAAAGCAAACATTAGATTATGTTAGGAGAGTACATAGACACAAATAATCACACAGCCATTTTCCAAGCAAGCATATATGTCACATGTACCCAAACCACAGCTAAATGCAGCACTAACCTTTGATGATCTTCATCAGATGACACTCCTAGGACATTATGTTATACAATACATGCATGTTTTGTTCAATCAAGTTCATATTTATATCAAAAACCAGCTTTTTACATTAGCATTTGATGTTCAGAACTAGCATACCCACTGCAAACTTCCGGTGAATTTACTAAATTACTCATGATAAACGTTCACAAAATACATAAATTATTTTAAGAATTATAGATACAGAACTCCTTTATGCAATCGCGGTGTCAGATTTTAAAATAGCTTTTCGGCGAAAGCACATTTTGCAATATTCTGAGTACATAGCCCGGCCATCATGGCTAGCTATTTTGACACCCACCAAGTTTGGGGCTCACCAAACTCAGAATTATTATTAAAAAAATTGGATTACCTTTGCTGTTCTTCATCAGAATGCACTCCCAGGACTTCTACTTCAACAACAAATGTTGTTTTGGTTCCAAATAATCCATAGTTATATTCAAATAGCTCCGTTTTGTTCGTGCGTTCAGGTCACTATCCAAAGGGTGACGTGCGAGCGCATTTCATGACAAAAAAATTCAAAATATTCCATTACCGTATAATCAAAGCATGTCAAACGCTGTTTAAAATCAATTTTTATGCTATTTTTCTCGTAAAATAGCGATAATATTCCAACCCGGGCGACGTTGTATTCATTCAAAGGCTGAAAGAAAAAAATTGAGAATTCTCGTGAACGCGCCTCTCAGTCTCACTGTCCCCAGGCTGACCACTCACAAAAACTCCTGCTGTTCTTCGCCCAGAGACAGCAGACACCCCATTCCACTTTCTGGCGCCTTCTGAGAGCCAATGGAAGCCTTAGAAAATGTCACGTTACAGCAGAGATGCTGTAGTCTTCCCTGCGGCTCAGTTGGTTGGGCATGGTGTGTGCAACGCCAGGGTTGTGGGTTCGATTCCCACGGGGGGCCAATACAAAACAACAACAGCAAAAAAATTTAGGAAATGTCTGCACTCACTACTGTAAGTCGCTCTGGATAAGAGCGTCTGCTAAAAGACTAAATTGTAAGAAAAAAAATGTAAAAATGTTTTTTCGATAGAGATGCAACAGAAGGACAACAAATTGTCAGACAGGGCACTTCCTGTATGGAATCTTCTCAGGTTTTGGCCTGCCATATGAGTTCTGTTTTACTCACAGACACGATTCAAACAGTTTTAGAAACTTTAGAGTGTTTTCTATCCATACTATTTATATGCATATTCTTGTTTCTGGGCAAGAGTAGTAACCAGTTTAAATCGGGTACGTTTTTTATCCGGCCGTGCAAATACTGCCCCCTAGCCCCAACAGGTTAACTCATTTAATTTGTAAACATTTCAACTGCACTAAATGATTACTATTTTCAATTGCCCAAACAATTAACACCCATCAAAAAAAGTTATCTTTCTTGTGATGTAATTGTCGAGATGGTGTGTTAAATCCCAGACGAAGCTTTAGTGTTCTTATAGATACAACGGAAAGACAATGTATTCCACTAAGCCCATTTCAGCCATTGTGTGTTTGTGTGTTTGACAGAGCATTACAAACATTTCTGTGGACACAAATTGAATGGGAAAAAATTACGGGCACAAGCTAAGGAATGAAATAGTCGCAGCAATAAAATGAAAGCAATCAATCCAGTGAGATTTAACTGACAAATGGATTTTGCGCCCCTCAAACACAGAAAATAGATGTCTGAAAAAGACAGATCCTCAGGTGGGTGGGGCATGCGCATTGCTACTGTTGCTTATGTTCTTCAGGGTTGGAGTGTGTCTTTGCCGAGCCTCTAGCTCTGTGAGGCAGGATCTGAGGCAGCTTGTAGGAAATGTAGCCGTCTGGGTCTGCTGTGTGTCTTCAGTCCAAATCCCTGTGTGAATCACTGAGCATTCCACCTGAACACCTCTCTGCACTGGGAGTGAGTCACGGGATTTTGCCATTGATTCATCCCCCTCAGACCTGCTCTCTTATCTGTCTCTACTGGAGCGATCATGTGATGGTTGTCAGGCCGAGAGCTGTGCTCCTGTCGGTTCTGTCCATGTCTGTAATGAGAGGAGAACCCAAGGTCAGGGCCTAGGTGGGTGGGATGGCAGACGGCTTGTTACCTGCCCTCTCCTACTGACCCTGTCTCTACTCTATTCATCTGCAACAGTCTAACAGTGTTTCTCCCGCCCAGCTCTAGATAGAGCACTTCATTCAACTCAACCCAAGGTTTGGTGATTAGTTGTCTAGTTAAATCATGTCCTGCTGGTGCTGGAATAGAAGATGTATGTAGCGTCTGATCAGCTGAGAGGCTGGGTGGATTTTCTGAGATTGATGTGAAAGCTACCAGCCCAGGTCCATGTGGACGGACATCCTCCAGCCAGCAGCAGCATATTGTTCAGGCAGGAAAAGTCATTGTTGCTCAGAGATCCACTCGTGTCCTGGAAGAGAGACAACGTCGCCCTCTGCTCTCTCACAAAGGATGCACGAGTTGCAAGTAATAATCAGTAGAAAATGTTCACACACAGACCAGGCAGCTGACTGTATAACTGCCTTATTTAGAATAATAGTGAATATATCAAAACTAATGAAATAGCACATATATCATGTAGTAACAAAAAAAAGTGTTAAACAAATCAAAATATATTTGTGATTCTTCAAAGTAGCCACACTTTGCCTTGATGACAGCTTCGCACACTCTAAACATTCTCTCAACCAGCTTCACCTGGAATTCTTTTCCAACAGGCTTGAAGGAGTTCCCAATATGTGACTCACCACCTGGATTCCCTCTTATGTAGCAAAATGTGAAATTGTGTTTTTTTTACATTGGATAAAAGTATAGACTCAGAGCTACAACATTGTATATCATACACTGCATTTGAGGAACAATGGGAAAGTAATTCCGCTTTGAAAGTTAATCAACTTGTAAACTCACTTTTGAGAAAATCGTCTTTGAATGTTTTGGTATCTAGTGAAGAACTCTTCATCTACACCCATTCAGCATCGTTCACACCCTCTTAAGCTTTAGCTCCACCCATCTCGTTTCGCTCTCGGAGCGTTCAGAGCGCACACTCGATATTCTGGCCAATGATTTGTTTACCTATGGATAACATGAAAACAACCTAACCAGCTCTGCTGGCAACAATTTCACTACGCTTTTTTGCAGACGTTTACTGGCACCGGCCATATATAACGGAGATCATCCGTTCACCTACGCTGCGTCTCACAAAGACACGGCGGTTGGAACCAAAAATCTCAAATTTGGACTCATCAGACCAAAGGACAGATTTCCACTGGTCTAATGTCCATTGCTCTTGTTTCTTGGCCCAAGCAAGTCTCTTCTTCTTATTGGTGTCCTTTTAGTAGTGTTTTTTTCCCCAGCAATTCGACCATGAAGGCCTGATTCACGCAGTCGCCTCTGAACAGTTGATGTTGAGATGTGTCTGTTACTTGAACTCTCTGAAGCATTTATTTGGCCTGCAATTTCTGAGGCTGGTAACTCTAATGAACTTATCCTCTGCAGCAGAGGTAACTCTGGGTCTTCCTTTCCTGTGTCGGTCCTCATGAGAGCCAGTTTCATCATAGCGCTTGATGGTTTTTGCGACTGCACTTGAAGAAACTTTCAAAGTTCTTGAAATTTTCCGAATTGACTGACCTTCATGTCTTAAAGTAATGATGGACTGTCGTTTCTCTTTGCTTATTTGAACTGTTCTTGCCATAATATGGACTTGGTCTTTTAACAAATAGGGCTATCTTCTGTATACCACCCCTACCTTGTCACAACACAACTGATTGGTTCAAGCGCATTAACACCTGTTAATTGAAATGCATTCCAGGTGACTACCTCATGAAGCTGGTTGAAAGAATGCCAAGAGTGTGCAAAGCTGTCAACAAGGCAAGAGGTGGCTACTTTGAAGAATCTCAAATATAAAACATATTTTGAATTGTTAACACTTTTTTGGGGGGTTACTACATGATTCCATACGTGTTATTTTATAGTTTTGATGTCTTTACTATTATTCTACAATGTAGAAAATAGTTTTAAAAAATATAAAAAATTGAATGAGTAGGTGTCCAAACTTTTGACTGGTACTGTAGTTTCACCCCTGACCAATTTCCTTTCAGGAGGGTTAAGAGAGAGAGAGAGAGCGAGCAGGAGGGCTGACAGTGAAGAAGAGAGAGAGAGAGAGAGCATGGGGGTTGGCAGAGAATTAGAGGGAGAAGGAGAGAGCAGAAGGGATGAGGGAGAGAAATTAATGGCTTTCTAACAGTACAGTACAGCTGAGCCTATTCACTGCTTCTGTAGCGAAGCTTGTTTCTAAGCAACCACTTAATCAATACCTGCTGCATGCCAGAGTTGGGCACTACGCACCAAAAAAATAAAACACTTACACATGAAATTACATGAACCAACTACTACTGATATTCCGTGCATGGCTTCTGTAGGAATGACATCATTAACAGACGCAATTAGCTCTCTCTGTGTGTGTGTGTGTGTGTGTGTGTGTGTGTGTGTGTGTGTGTGTGTGTGTGTGTGTGTGTGTGTGTGTGTGTGTGTGTGTGTGTGTGTGTGTGTGTGTGTGTGTGTGTCGATATATATGCGCCTATGGATGTTCCCATTCTGTGTTCTTTCTGAGAATCATTGAACAGATCATTAAAATACATGTACAGTATGTGGGTGCGTGTAGTTGTACATGTGGGTGCATGTGCTGACACTATGTACGCACATGAGAAGGCGTTAAGTGTTACAGTAGGCTGTTTTAAAGTTGGGTAAATCTATTTGATGGGATGAAATGTTTAAATACAATAAAAAAATGGTGATAAAATAAAATCAGTGTGTTAGAGTAATCGTAATAACTCCGTACACGTACAAGGCAAAATCAAGAGAGTATAAAATAGGCTTTTGTTGACATTTCAGCTACAGTTTTTCAAGACAAGTTAAATGAAATAAGCCAAATGAGAAGTCTTGATTATAAATCTCTCCATTTCTCCATGACATGTCCAAGAGACTGCTTGAGCAGGACACCCAAATCTAATCTGATTAATCTCAAGAAGTTTCATTTCTTGATTATTTATGATTCATCAACTCATGCACTATATTGCGTCAACTCAAATGAACCATACCGCCATGGTGTTTTACCAGTACTAGAGCAGGGCAGTTGACTGTTACCTGCAAAGCTTTCAGTGAACACAGCCAGAGTCTTTCCCCCTACACTGTGCATGGTCATTGGATGGTCCTGGAGGGCTCGTACCGACGCTGCCTTCTCCTCAAATGCAGACAGGTTGATCAGGTCCTCATTCAGTGTGAATGACACCTGAGGGACACACCACAGACCCATGAATCAGCTAACATCCCAGTATGGGTGCAGGCTTTTGTTCCAACCAAGCAGTAACACGTCTGATTCAACTAATAATATTCTATGAATCTATAAACATGACATCCAATAATTCAACTTATATCCAATAATACAGCTACTGTTTTCTAGAATACTTCCAAAAGTTGGAGGTATTAGAGGATGAGGAGCAGTGTATGGGTTTACAGTGACACCATGTGGCGACAAGTACCAGACTTACATCTGCTTTTCCTTGTTTCCTGTTGGACAAAATACAAAAAGGAAACTACAACATAGACTACACACATTTTCTCATTAGACAACTGACTCCTGAATTTTTTTTTTTACAGAATTTAGGACATTGATAACTGACTAAACACCATGGTGATGGAAGTTCTGATGAACTCCACCAGAAACGTCTTTCACCGTGGAGTTGAGATTAGTCAGCTAAGACATTAAGGCCTATTTACATGCAACATCACCAACTACCCAATTGAGCATGATGTCCACTGCAGAATTCAACATTTCTATTTTTGGCATTGTTGGAGCCCTCTGAAAATACATCATGTTTTCTGTAAAGAACAAATGTGGAGTTGTAGCCAAAGGCCAGTTCTTACTTTCCAACCTCTCCTTTTCCTGAGGCTTTGGCGCACTGCTGGGCTAGGTACTGGAAACCTGATCAGGTAAAACAAAGTGAAAAAGAGACCGGAGCAGAGGGGTACTGTAGTTTAGCTAGCTAAATGCTAGGCTAGGTCCTCAAGAAAACTGACAAGTGTGACCAATATGTTTATGGATATGACTTATCGTTCAAATACATTTTAGGCAACAAACCTTTACTAGCCATACGCCGTGGTTTTGCTTAGCTCCAGTTAAATCAACCTCAGTTTTTTCAGACATAGCAGCAAATCCTTTGATTATGTTCTTTACGTGCAGTTGATAACTGTGGGGTCACAGACAGTTGACGACCTGAGGGGAAAAAAACGCTGAAATTTGATCAATGACTCTACTGCAGCGACATTAAGTTACCACCCATCGGTGGTTGAGAGTAAAAAATATATATGTATTTTTTATTATTAAACTTCAAATTGTTCAAACATATACGACACTTGAATAATACATTCAAAATGCATATTTTGTAAAGAACAAAACCAAGCACACACACACACACATACATACACACACACACACACACACACACACACACACACACACACACACACACACACACACACACACACGGTCAGAGGTCTTATACTGTACATTCAATTACACATATCATATCAGCTTGTATGTCTCAAAGGCAGCACTGCGTTTAAGGACATGTTTGTTTTTAACAAATCTTAATGATTGCACAAAAATATCAAGCTAACTTTAAAAAAAAATCAATAATAAGGGTCTTCAAAAATCTACATTTGTGTACAAAGAATTTGTCTAAAACAATTATATTATTGACCAGGAAATTGAAATCGTTATCATCTTGTAATAAACCAAATTTTATGTCATTGTATGTGAACTTTGTATGTATTCTATGTATGTATTCTTTGAAATGAATAAATCATGTAACTCCACCCAGAATGTGGTAATATGATTACAATAAAATATGTTCAGTAGTTTCAACGTCATTCCCACAAAATGTACAGTCATTACGCTTTACAGTGAATTTTGATCTTTAAAATTCATTTGATGGATAAATATAATTTAGAATTTTTAAATGATTCACTTTTGCCTTGGGCGGTATTGGGAAAGACAAATATTTTGTTCTTATTTTCTTCGTTACAGATACATAAAAAATGGACAGATATAATTGATTTTGAACTGTTTTTGGAAATAACTTGTCTAACATGTTTATTGTTACACTTCTTATCCCACAAACAGCCATCTATGTACAAAGACAGTAGGCAAGGAGACACATCTGAACATAACATCCCTTTCACCAGCAGTACAAGACTTGAAGGAATAGCATTTATTACTGTACAGTATTGCTTAGGGCAACAAGGAAAGTCATGTTTTATCATAAAATCATTATAGCGGAGGATATTACCACTTTCATCTAAAAGAGCTGGAACAGACCAAATATTTTTGTTCATCCATTCTTCAAAGTATATGGTCTTGTTATGGTACAGAATACACCTATTATTCCACATTGGTGTGTTATGTGGAGTAAAGTTGTGTTTTATATGCCAATTTGTAATATAATAACACTTGTTGGCAAAATGCAGAAAGTTTCACAGGTAATTTGTTAATATTGAAGTTACATCTAAGCAAGAAATCTATTCCTCCAATATTTTTTTAAAAGAAAGTGGAGACACTGAACCACAGGCCATCCATATCACAGAGAAAAGACTGTAACCACATTAGTTTAACATACCATTCATACATTCAAAATCAATAACATTCAAGCTCCAATCCCTGTATGGTCTTAAAACATCACCCTTTCCTATGCAATGAAATTAATGGATGGTCATGTATGGCCGTAAGCTCAAATGTATCAATACCGTATAAAAATTGTGAAATTGGACAGCTTTGATGAATTACACGATTAATGTTGAATCGTGGAGAGATATAAAAACAAAGAGATTCACACACTCCATATGTATAACCTCCCAGGAATGTATTGGGTACAAAACACCAATGTTTCAGCGTCACTGTAACGCCTTCGGGGTAATGTCATGAATGCTTGAACCAGGTTATGTAGACAAACAGTGCAATTACTGCAACCAATGACAATAGTGAGGGGTATGTCGTAATTGCTAGGTTGATCAGAATGAATTGAGCGACACTGTTAAAAGACAATAGCCCACAGCATATTGAATATATTATGCCATTGTTATCATTGAGGTAATATGTACATGTAGGTAGAGTTATTAAAGTGACAATGCATAGATGATAACAACAGAGAGAAGCAGTGGTGTAAAAGGGGGGGGGCAATGCAAATAGTCTGGGTGGCCATTTGATTAGATGTTCAGTAGTCTTATGGCCTGGGGGTAGAAGCTGTTTAGAATCCTCTTGGACCTAGACTTGGTGCTCCGGTACCGCTTGCTGTACGGTAGCAGAGAGAAAATTCTATGACAAGGGTGGCTGGAGTCTTTGATAATTTTTAGGGCCTTCCTTTAGGGCCTTCCTTCCTTGACACCGCCTGGTATAGAGGTCCTGGATGGCAGGAAGCTTGTGACGTACTGAGCCGTATGCACTACCCTCTGTAGTGCCTTGCGGTCAGAGGCCAAGCAGTTGCCATACCAGGCAGTGATGCAACCAGTCAGGATGCTCTCGATGGTGCAGCTGTAGAACCTTTTGAGGATCTGAGGACCCATGCCAAATCTTTTCAGTCTCCTGAGGGGGAATAGGTTTTTTCATGCCCGACTGTCTTGGTGTGCTTGGACCATGATAGTTTGTTGGTGATGTGGACACCAAGGATATGAAGCTCTGCCTCGCAAAACTCTTTATATTCTAAGTCTATTGTAGGAATATGGCTTTTAATTTTAAAAAATAAATAATTGCAGGTCGGAAGTTTACATACACTTAGGTTGGAGTCATTAAAACTCGTTTTTCAACCTCTCCACAAATTTCTTGTTAACAAACTGTAGTTTTGGCAAGTCGGTTAGGACATCTACTTTGTGCATGACACAAGTAATTTTTCCAACAATTGTTTACAAACAGATTATTACACTTGTAACTCACTGTATCACAATTCCAGAAGTTTACATACACTAAATTGACTGTGCCTTTAAACAGCTTGGAAAATTCCAGAAAATGATGTCATGACTTTAGAAGCTTCTGATAGGCTAATTGACATAATTTCAGTCAATTGGAGGTGTACCTGTGGATGTATTTCAAGGCCTACCTTCAAACTCAGTGCCTCTTTGCTTGACATCATGGGGAAATCAAAAGAAATCAGCCAAGACCTCAGAAAAAAATTGGAGACCTCCACAAGTCTGGTTCATCCTTGGGAGCAATTTCCAAACGCCTGAAGGTACCACGTTCATCTGTACAAACAATAGTATGCAAGTATAAACACCATGGGACCACGCAGCCATCATACCGCTCAGGAAGGAGATGCCTTCTGTCTCCTAGAGATGAACGTACTTTGCTGCAAAAAGTGCAAATCAATCCCAGAACAACAGCAAAGGACCTTGTGAAAAGGAAGCAAACAGGTACAAAAGTATCTATATCCACAGTAAAACGAGTCCTATATCGACATAACCTGAAAGGCCACTCAGCAAGGAAGAAGCCACTGCTCCAAAACTGCCATAAAAAAGCCAGACTACGGTTTGCAACTACACATGGGGACAAAGATCGTACTTTTTGGAGAAATGTCCTCTGGTCTGATGAAACAAAAATAGAACTGTTTGGCCATTATGACCATTGTTATGTTTGGAGGAAAAAGGAGGATGCTTGCAACCCGAAGAACACCATCCCAACCCGTGAAGCACGGGGTGGCAGCATCATGTTGTGGGGGTGCTTTGCTGCAGGAGGGACTGGTGCACTTCACAAAATAGATGGCAACATGAGGAAAGAAAACCATGTGGATATATTGAAGGAACATCTCAAGATATCAGTCAGGAAGTTAAAGCTTGGTTGCAAATGGGTCTTCCAAATGAACAATGACCCCAAGCATACTTCCAAAGTTGTGTCAACATGGCTTAAGGACAACAAAGTCAAGGTATTGGAGGTGCCATCTCAAAGCCCTGACCTCAATCCCATAGAACATTTTTGGGCAGAACTGAAAAAGTGTGTGCGAGCAAGGAGGCCTACAAACCTGACTCAGTTACACCAGCTCTGTCAGGAGGAATGGGCCAAAATTCACCCAACCTATTGTGGGAAGCTTGCGGAAGGCTACCCAAAACGTTTGACCCAAGTTAAACAATTTAAAGGCAATGCTACCAAATACTAATTGAGTGTATGTAAACTTCTGACCCACTGGGAATATGATGAAAGAAATAAAAGCTGAAATAAATCATTCTCTCTACTATTATTCTGACATTTCACATTCTTAAAATAAAGTGGTGATCCTAACTGACCTAAGACAGGGAATTTTTACTAGGATTAAATGTCAGGAATTGTTAAACTAAGTTGAAATGTATTTTGCTAAGGTGTATGTAAACTTCCGACTTCAGCTGTATAAATATATATTATTTCTGTAGCAATCAACTTTGGTTCTGACCTTTTATATTAACATACTATGAATTTAAAGCGTTCCTTTCCTTTTCTCAAGTCTGCTAAAGTAAGTGTTTTCTTTTCTCCTATCCACTTTGCCTTTGATCTGTTGGCCTTCTTTATGTTAACATCATCCAATTTTGATTGTAAAATGTGTATCTTATTTTTGTCATCAACAGACTGTCCCGGTTGTCGTCGGTAATGGAGGACCAAAACGCAGCAGGTATGTGTATGCTCATCATGTGTATTTATTTACAAACTAAATGAACACCAAAACAACAAAACGAACTCACGAACAACAAAACAGTCTAGCAAGGCACAAGGCTAAACTCAGAACAATCTCCCACAATTAAACAGACAAACACACCCAACTAATATAGGACTTCCAATCAAAGGCAACACCACACAGCTGCCTTCAATTGGAAGTCCACCCCAATTAACTCTACATAGAAAACAGACTACCTAGACTAGACATAGAATTACATAAACATAGATCATAAACCAAAAACCCGGAAATACTAAATCAAACACCCTTTTACCAAAACACCACCCTGAACCACATAAAACAAATACCCTCTGCCACGTCCTGACCAAACTACAATACCAATTAACCCTTATACTGGCCAGGACGTGACACAGACAAATCTGACTTGTTACGAAGGATATTGATTTCGTTAACCAAATCAAACTCTGACTGTCTTTTACACTGGAAAACCTTTTTAATAAAAGAAAATTCACATATCTTAAATTTGAGATATTCCCATTTACTTCTGTACGCACATAACTCTCATCCTTAAGAAAATCAGCGTTAAATGTCCAAAAACCCTTATTAAGAGATTTATGGATTGTAGGTTTTAAATCTAAAGATATGACACAATGATCAGTGAGAGAAGCTGAAATGGAAGTGTTACAGACATAGGTGGCTAAATAAGTCAATAATCAATTCTTGATTTACTGGGACCATTGGGTTTGAACCATGAAAATTGCTAAATAGCTGGTTTCTGAACTATCCACACATCCATTAATGCATAAGAGTCACAAAAGTTGGAGATAAGACTATTATAATGCACATAATATCTGGGGGGATATCTATTAGTTGACTCATCTGGGGTCATGTTGAAATCACCCCCAACAATTATATTCTCTGTAGGATATAACCCTTTTAATTCTTAGATAAGATCTTTCAGCTTGTTAATAGGGATTAAGTTTTGGTTGTTGTCATTATAGCCATACACATTCATCATAGTAAAAAAAAGTCCCTTCAACATTCAGTAACACAGCTACTCAGTGACCATTTTCCATCAACTTTGTTGAATGAAATAATTGTATTTTATTTGTCAACATGTCACGCCAGGGTAAGCCTACACGAAACACAGACCTTTATATATGAAGTACAGTAGTTCTAAAATCCCAGACGCAAAAATGAATGGTGAAATAACTATTGGAAGCATTACTGGGTTTTACCGCTAGGTTTTATGGGTATTACGATGTTTCCACTGTGCCAAACTATTGTGCAATTGTGAAAAGCTTTCATGGTGAATTTGGTCAATTTTATTTAGTGAAATATATTTTAAAGAGCACACTAGCTCTTAGCGTATTGATAAAGTTGTAACTATATATGGACCAGGTATTTGATTACAGTAAATACAGAGTTTAATTCTAGATGGGATGAGTTCTGTTCACTCAATGATTTATTGACATTACTAATCTATCACTAAATACAGCTTTTCCACATGACTAGATCAAGGGAACAACTTCATTCACAATTGGGGTGATTAGGCAGATACAGTATGTAGGCTATTTATGTGGATAACCTGAACATTTTAAGTTCTCAAACATAAAACATGTTTGAGGTCAGACCACCAGGTCAAAACACTGTCCCCTGCTGCTCGTGTTGTTGACTAGACACATATCCTGTTTTCCTCAGCGATCTCCCCACATTGTGACCCAGCGGCACCATGTCCTGGTCCACACAGCCCTCTGACTCCTAAACGACAGCTCTCAGAGCCTCTCAGCCTGACTACCGTTCATCACCTTCAAATTTACCTCAGAACCCTTCACCACATCAGGGCACTTCACCCACAGACTTCCTTCAGCCTGGCAAGACTTATCTTCCTTATGGGAAAGTGTCGAAAGGCTATGAACAAGGACAGAGTTAGAGGCCAGCAGATCATGCGGTTACTGTACAGTAGTATCCACATAGGCACTCACTCAAGCTCGAGCACACACACATTACTGTAAGAACACACACGCATCCACAATCTCAATACACATGCTTTCAGGACCAGTCGGGTTGATGCATCAGAGAGTGATTAGCAGTATGGAGAATCCCTGGTGTACTCTAAGTTCCTATTCAGTAGATTCCCCACACACTTTTCTCAGGGCTCATATTTCACTGTGACTGTGTCACAGTGGTTTTTCCTTAAACCTGAGAGAAGTGTTGACAGGCCTCTTGCATAACGTCAGAAACAGCTGAAAGATCCTCTATCCCATTTTTCATCATGAGCTAAATGAACACTGCCATGGCTATGACATAGGGCTTTGATTCTCCTGTCAAGGTCAACATTATTTTGAGGTTTACATTTATGTAATTGTGTATTTCGCTTGCTTTGGCAATGTAAAGACATGTTTCCCATGCCAATAAAGCCCCTGAATTGAATTGAGAGAAGTATGGATAGAAGGAGAAAGAACAAATAATTCACCACTATTGTTGCTTTGATCATAAACTCTGTCCTATCACTCACTGCCCAGCACCCAGTAGAAGGATGGATCATTCATAAACATTATTAGATTCAGTTAGCTAAGCAGTGTAACAGGACGATACAATACATCCCAGTCTCATAAATCTACAGAGAAGGGGCCAAATTGAATCATGCTATGGCCACTTAACTTACTGTTAAAAGGAGAGCAGTGTTGTTTTACACAACTAAATATTTGTTTAGCACGCTGTTTGGCACTGTTAACTGTAATAGTCTTGTTATTTTAAAAACTATCAGTCAGATATTGTTTATTTTTCATTGCTCCAATTCATTGACTGACATACTGTGGGCTGTGCGTGACAAGTCAGTGATATGTGAAATGTATAAGTGCTGCTCTGTTAGCTGTAAGAGATGTGTGTTTATGAAGTGGCACCATAGAGGAGCTTTAAAAGGTTGTTTCATGTGTGTTCAACTTACCTCTGTTCATGGATCATCTAACAAAGATGTAATATCTCCCTGTCTCTGTCACTCAGATAATCTCCTTCTTCCTCTGGGCTAGAGACACAGGACCAACGGGCAAGAGTAGAGCAGTTGTCACACCCTGATCTGTTTCACATGTCTTGTGCTTGTCTCCACCCCCCACCAGGTGTCTCCCATTTTCCCCATTATCCCCTGTGTATTTATACCTGCGTTTTCTGTTTGTCCGTTGCCAGTTCATCTTGTATTGTCAGGTCGTCCCAGCATGTTTCCTGGTTTTCACTGCTTTCTAGTTTTTTGTTTCTAGCATTTCTGGTTCTGACTTTTCTCCCTGCCCTGACCCTGAGCCTGCCTGCTGTCCAGTACCTGTCGGACTCTGATCCGGTTACGAACCTCTGCCTGTCCTCGACCTGCCCTTTGCCTGCTCCCCGTGTTATAATAAATGATCTGAGAACTGAACCATCCGCCTCCTGTGTATGCATCTGGGTCATATCCTGAGTTGTGATAGCAGCATGTGTAAGTGACTGGATATGTATATGCAGTGCCTTCAGAAAGTTCTCTCACACCCCTTGACTTTTTCCACATTTTGTTGTGTTACAGCCTGCATTTAAAATTAGTTTTTTTTGTCACTGGCCTTCACGCAATACCCCATAATGTCAAAGTGGAATTATGTTTTCAGCGATGTTTACAAATTAAAAATGAAAGAAAATAAGTATTCAACCCCTTTGTTATGGCAAGCCTAAATAAGTTCTGGAGTAAAAATGTGCCTAACAAGTCACATAAGTTGCATGGACTCACTCTGTGTGAAATAATAGTGTTAACGGAGGGAAGTAAGTCGCTCTGGATAAGAGCGTCTGCTAAATGACTTAAATGTAATGTAATGTAATGTAAATGGAAGACAGTGATCATGTTCTTTGCCAGTCAGCTTGTTAGCACTAGATGAGTAACTGGAAAGAGTGAGAACACTGTAATTACCAAACCACTTCTGATGACCAATAATTGACATTAACCTCCAGACCAGGTGATGCCCAAGCTTTTGGACTCAGAAATGTAACTTCAGTAATCAGCTGCAGCCCACACTTTGGGCAGCCCTGCTCTAAACAAATCAAAACATTCTGGGCATGTAATGGCCAATCCAAAACTGAAAGTAAACATTAACAATGTGCTCAGTAAAATTACAATCCAATATCTCTTCTCTGATAGGATGGTGGAGCTGAATTGAGGAGGGATGGCTCATTAATAAACATCTTATTTGTTTTTATTTTATAATTCATTTTCTACCCCTAGTGATTGTAGTATGTTAAATGTGACATGCATGACACCACTCCATTTGAACCTGTCCTCCACAATTGAACTACACCATTTAACTACACTTAACTTACAAGCCCTGTCTCTCCACGTGATCACAGACACTTATCTTCACAAGGATCTTCCTGGATGCAAGGGACAGTGTGCCGGAGTCTAATCTGACAATATATTTGGGGCCTTCCTTTGAATCAGTGCCTTTGTAACATAGACGTAGGGAGTTGGGAAGCAAGTGCAGTTAGTGAGTTTAAACATGATTTTTGAAAGACTACCTCATCTCTGTACCCCACACATACAAGACAAAAATGACATTTTGACAGTAAAATATAGCAACTATAGTCTAATTATTCAACCAAAATTCACGACAATCACTGGATTAGGTTGCACATCAAAATATCTTGAATCATGGATTCCTGCTTGTACATGTTACATGAAACAACTTATTTCTTGAATACCAGTAGTCTATTTATTATACTTAATGGCCCAGTGTTTTACAGTGCCTTCAGAAATTTCTCACACCCCTTGACTTTTTCCACATTTTGTTACGTTGCAGCCTTATTCTAAAGTCCATTAATAAAGAAATATCCTCATCAATCTACACACAATACCCCATAATGACAAAGTGAAAACAGGTTTTTAGAACTGTTTGCACATTTATAAAAACAAAAACAGAAATACCTTATTTACAGTGCATTCGGGAAAGTATTCTGACCCCTTGACTTTTTCCACATTTTGATACATTACAGCCTTATTCTAAAATCCAAATCAAATCACATTTTATGTGTCACATGCGACAAGTACAACAGGTGTAGACCTTACAGTGAAATGCTTACTTACAAGCCCTTAACCAAGTTAAGAAAAAAAAAGTGTTAAGTAGAAAATAGAAAATAAAAGTAAAAAATAATTAAACAGCAGCAGTAAAATAACAAGCAGGACTATATACAGGGGAACCGGTACAGAGTCAATGTGCAGGGGCACAGGTTAGTTGAGGTAATTGAGGTAATATGTACATGTAGGTATAGTTAAAGTGACTAAGCATAGATTATAAACAGAGAGTAGCAACAGCGTAAAAGAGGGGTCTAGGTAGCCCTTTGATTAGCCGGGGTAGAAGCTGTTAAGAAGCCTTTTGGACCTAGACTTGGCGCTCCGGTACCGTTTGCCATGCGGTAGCAAAGAGAACAGTCTATGACTAGGGTGGCTGGAGACTTTGACAATTTTTAGGGCCTTCCTCTGACACCGCCTGATGTAGAGGTCCTGGAAGGCAGGAAGCTTGGCCCCAGTAATGTACTGGGCCATACGCACTACCCTCTGTAGTGCCTTGCGGTCGGAGGTCGAGCAGTTGCCATACCAGGCAGTGCTGCAACCAGTCAGGATGCTCTCGATGGTGCAGCTGTAGAACCTTTTGAGGATCTGTAACGATCGTCTGGAAGAGGGAACCAAGATGCAGCGTGGTAAGTGGTCATAATTATATTTAATGAAACACTTTAAAACAAACAAGAAAACGAAAGCCAACAGTTCTGCCAGGTGAACACACACAAGACAGAAAACAACTACCCACAAAACCCCAAAGGAAAACAGGCTGCCTAAGTATGACTCCCAATCAACGACAACGATGTACAGCTGTCCCTGATTGAGAGCCATACCAGGCCAAAACAAAGAAATACAAAAACATAGAAAAAAGGACATACAATGCCCACCCAAATCACACCCTGACCAAACCTAAATAGAGACATAAAAAGGCTCTCTCAGGTCAGGGCGTGACAGTACCCCCCCAAAGGTGCGGACTCCGGCCGCAAAACCTGAACCTATAGGGGAGGGTCTGGGTGGGTATTTCTCCGCGGTGGCGACTCTGGAGCGGGACGCAGACCCCAATCCACCCCTGGCTCCCCCCACTTTGGTGGCGCCTCTAGAGCGGGGTCCCTCGCCGCGGGCCCTGGACTGGAGGGCGACTCTGGCTGCGCCGGACTGGCTCTGGGCGCAGGCACAGGATTCACCAGGCTGGGGATACATGCAGGAGGCCTGGCTTTGGGAGCAGGCACAGGACTCACCAGGCTAGGGAGACTTGCAGGAGGCCTGGCTCTGGGCGCAGGCACAGGACGCACCAGGCTGGGGAGACTTGCAGGAGGCCTGGCTCTGGGAGCAGGCACAGGACTCACCAGGCTGGGGAGACATGCAGGAGGCCTGGCTCTGGGCGCAGGCACAGGATCCACCAGGCTGGGGAGACATGCAGGAGGCCTGGCTCTGGGAGCAGGCACAGGACGCACCAGGCTGGGTAGACATGCAGGAGGCCTGGCTCTGGGAGCAGGCACAGGACGCACCAGGCTGGGGAGACATGCAGGAGGCCTGGCTCTGGGAGCAGGCACAGGACTCAACAGGCTGGGGAGACCTACTGGAGGTCTGGTCCGTGGAGGAGGCACAGGACAGACCAGGCTGTGGGGGAGCACTGGAGGCTACGGCTGAGGAGCATCGTTGGAGGCTCCAGACTGTAGGCCGTCTCTGCAGGCTCTGGACTGTAGGCCGTCTCTGCAGGCTCCGGACTGTAGGCCATCTCTGCAGGCTCCGGACTGTAAAACGTCGCCGGAAGCTCTGGACGGGGAACTGTCGCCGGAAGCTCTGGACGGGAAACTGTCGCCGGAAGCTCTGGACGGGGAACTGCCGCCGGAAGCTCTGGACGGGGAACTGTCGCCGGAAGCTCTGGACAGGGAACTGTCGCCAGAGGCTCAGGACGGGGAACTGTCGCCGGAGGCTCAGGACGGGGAACTGTCGCCGGAAGCTCTGGACGGGAAACTGTCGCCGGAAGCTCTGGACGGGGAACTGTCGCCGGAAGCTCTGGACGGGGAACTGTCGCCGGAAGCTCTGGACGGGGAACTGTCGCCAGAGGCTCAGGACGGGGAACTGTCGCCGGAGGCTCAGGACGGGGAACTGTCGCCGGAGGCTCTGGACTGGGAGTGCGCACTACAAGGCTAGTGCGAGGAGCAGGAACAGGACGTACTGGGCTGGGCAGGCGCACTGGAGAGAGAGTGCGAGAGGCAGGCACATGCTCACCACAAAAATCACAGGTAGTTGACTCAGGCCTCACCCCTGGTCCAGCCAAACTACCCGTGTGCCCCCTCCCAAAAAATTTTTGGGGCTGCCTCTCTTTCTTCCCGGGTAGGCGCCGATATCTGTCGATCACCTGGCCCAAGTCTCTCCTCCCAATCCACTCCTGATGAGACCAGGTGTCCATCTCCTCCCGAGCACGCTGCTTGATCCAGTTGTGGTGGGTAGTTCTGTAACAATCGTCTGGAAGAGGGGACCAAGATGCAGCGTGGTAAGTGGTAATAATTATATTTAAATGAAACACTTTAAAACAAACAAGAAAACGAAAGCCAACAGTTCTGCCAGGTGAACACACACAAGACAGAAAACAACTACCCATAAAACCCCAAAGGAAAACAGGCTGCCTAAGTATGACTCCCAATCAACGACAACGATGTACAGCTGTCCCTGATTGAGAGCCATACCAGGCCAAAACAAAGAAATACAAAAACATAGAAAAAAGGGCATACAATGCCCACCCAAATCACACCCTGACCAAACCTAAATAGAGACATAAAAAGGCTCTCTCAGGTCAGGGCGTGACAGGATCTGAGGACCCATGCCAAATTCCTCCTGAGGAGGAATAAGCTTTGTCGTGCCCTCTTCATGACTGTCTTAGTGTGTTTGGACAATGATAGTTTGTTGGTGATGTGAACACCAAGGAACTTGAAGCTCTCAACCTGTTCCACTACAGCCGTGTTGATGAGAAGGGGGGCGTGCTCGGTCCTCCTTTTCCTGGAGTCCACAATCATCTCCTTTGTCTTGATCACGTTGAGGGAGAGGTTGTTGTCCTGGCAGCACACGGTCAGGTCTCTGACCTCCTCCCTGTAGGCTGTTTCATCGTTGTCGGCGATCAGGCCTACCACTGTTGTGTCATCGGCAAACTTCATGATGGTGTTGGAGTCGTGCCTGGCTGTGCAGTCATGAGTGAACAGGGAGTACAGGAGGGGACTGGGCACACACCCCTGATGGGCCCCTGTGTTGAGGATCAGTGTGGCAGATGTATTATGTATTAAGTCAGGAAGTCCAGGATCCAGTTGCAGAGGGAGGAGTTTAGTCCCAGGGTCCTTAGCTTAGTGATGAGCTTTGCGGGCACTATGGTGTTGAACGCTGAGCTGTAGTCCAGGTGAGAAAGGGCAGTGTTGAGTGCAATAGAGATTGCATCACCTGTGGATCTGTTGGGGCGGTATGCAAATTGAGTGGGTCTAGGGTTTTTTGGATAATGGTGTTGATGTGAGCCACGACCAGCCTTTCAAAGCACTACAGGCCTACAGACGTGAGTGCTACGGGTTGGTAGTCATTTAGGCAGGTTACTTTAGTGTTCTTGGGCACAGGGACTATGGTCTGTTTGAAACATGTTGGTATTACAGTCTCAGTCAGGGACAGGTTGAAAATGTCAGTGAAGACACTTGCCAGTTGGTCAGCGCATGCTCGGAGCACACGTCCTGGTAATCCGTCTGGCCTTGTGAATGTTGACCTGTTTAAAGGTCTTACTCACATCGGCACAGTTGTCCGGAACGGCTGGTTCTCTCATGCATGTTTCAGTGTTACCTGCCTCAGAGAGCATAGACGTAATTTAGCTCGTCCGGTAGGTGTGTGTCACTGGGCAACTCGTGGCTGTGCTTCCCTTTGTAGTCTGTAATTGTTTGCAAGCCCTGCCACATTCGACGAGCGGTCGTAGCCGGTGTAGTACGATTCAATCTTTGTCCTGTATTGATGTAGGAGGGCATAGCAGGATTTTTTACAGGCTTTCAGGTTAGAGTCCCATTCCTTGAAAGCGGCAGCTCTACCCTTTAGCTCAGTGAGGATGTTGCCTGTAATCCATGGCTACTGGTTGTGGTATGTACGTATGGTCACTGTGGGGACAACGACATCGATGCACTTATTGATGAAGCCAGTGACTGATGTGGTGTACTCCTCAATGCCATCAGAAGAATCCCGGAACATATTTCAGTCTGTGCTAGCAAAACAGTCTTGTAGTTTAGCATCTGCTTCATCTGACCACTTTCTTATTGACTGGGTCACTGGTGCTTCCTGCTTTAGTTTTTGCTTGTAAACAGGAATCAGGAGAATAGAATTATGGTCAGATTTGCCAATGGAGGGCGAGGGAGAGCTTTGTATGCGCCTCTGTGTGTGGAGTAAAGGCGGTCTAGAGTTTTTTTCCCTTCTGGTTGCACATTTAACATTCTGATAGAAATGAGGTAAAACTGATTTGAGTTTCCCTGCATTAAAGTCCCTGGCCACTAGGAGCACCGCCTCTGGATGAGCGTTTGCCTATTTGCTTTTGGCCGTATACAGCTCATTGAGTGCGGTCTTAGTGCCAGTATAGATGTAAACTCTCTTGGTGAATAGTGTGGTCTACTGCTTATCATGAGATACTCTGCCTCAGGCGAGCAAAACCTTGAGACTTCCTTAGATTTCGTGCACCAGCTGTTGTTTACAAATATACATAGGCCACCTCCCCTTGTCTTACCAGAGGCTGCTATTCTATCCTGTCGGAAAAGCTTAAAACCCGGCAGCTGTATGTTAATCATGTCATCGTTCAGCCACAACTCTGTGAAACATAATATAATACAGTTCTTAATGTCCCGTTGGTAGGATATACTTGCTCATAGTTCGTCTATTTTATTATCGATTGATTGTAAGTTGGCTAATAGGACCGATGGAAATGTAGATTACCCTCCCGGCGACGGATCCTTACAAATCACCCAGACTGTCGTCCACGATACCTCCGTCTTTTCCCCTGCGAATGACGGGGATGAGGGCCTTGTCGGGTGTCTGGAGTAAATCCTTCTCATCTGACTCGTTGAAGAAGAAGAATTCCTCTAGTACGGGGTGAGTAATCGCTGCCTTGATATCAAGAAGCTATTTTTGGTCATAAGACACGGTGGCAGAAACATTATGTACAAAATAAGTTACAAATAACGTGAAAAAACATACACAATAGCACAATTGGTTACGGGATCTCCTTCGGCGCCATTGTGTCTTCTAAAATGGATTCTAAAATACAAATCCTCATCAATCTACACACAATTGATGAAATGTTTTTTCCCCTCATAAATCTACACACAATAAATACCCCATAATGACAAAGCAAAAACAGATATTTTTTTCTTTTTTGAAAATGTATTTAAAATAAAAACAGAAATACCTTATTTACGTAGGTATTCAAACACTTTGCTATGAGACTCAAAATTGAGCTCAGGTGCATCCTGTTTCCATTGATCATCCTTGAGATGTTTCTACAACTTGATTGGAGTCCACCTGTAGGTAAATTCAATTGATTGGACATGATTTGGAAAGGCCACACCTGTCTATATAAAGTCCCATAGTAGACAGTGCATGTCAGAGCAAAAACCAAGCCATGAGGTCAAAGGAATTGTCCGTAGAGCTCCGAGACAAGATTGTGTCGAGGCACAGATCTGGGGAAGGATACCAAAAAATGTCTCCAGCATTGATGGTCCACCGATCAGGCCTTTATGGTAGAGTGGCCAGACAGAAGGCACTCCTCAGTAAAAGGCACATGATAGCCCTCTTGGAATTTGCTAAAAGGCACCTGAAGGACTCTTAGACCATGAAAAACAAGATTCTCTGGTCTGATGAATCCAAGATTGAACTCTTTGGCCTGAATGCCAAGAGTCACGTCTGGAGGAAACCAGATACCACTCATCACCTGGCAAATACCATCCCTACAGAGAACTATGGTGGTGGCAGCATCATGCTGTGGGGATATTTTTCAGCGGCAGGGACTGGGAGACTAGTCAGGATCGAGGGAAAGATGAATGGAGAAAAGTGCAGAGAGATCCTTGATGAAAACCTCCTCCAGAGTGCTCAGGACCTCAGACTGGGGCGAAGGTTCACCTTCCAACAGGACAATGACCCTAAGCACACAGCCAAGACAATGCAGAAGTGGCTTCGGGACAAGTCTCTGAATGTCCTTGAGTGGTCCAACCAGAGCCCGGATTTGAACCTGATCGAACATCTCTGGAGAGACCTGAAAATAGCTGTGCAGCGATGCTCCCCATCCAACCTGACAGAACTTGAGCAGATCTGCAGAGAAGAATGGGAGGAACTCTCCAAATACAGGTGTGCCAAGCTTGTAGAGTCATACCCAAGAAGACTCTAGGCTGTAATCACTTCCAAAGGTGCTTCAACAAAGTACTGAGTAAAGGGTCTGAATGCTTATGTAAATGTGACTTTTAATTTATTTATTTTTTATGAATTTGCAAACATTTCTAAAAACCTGTTTTTGCTTTGTCATTATGGGGTATTTATTGTGTGGGGAAAAAAACATTTAATCAATTTTAGAATAAAGCTGTAATGTAACAAAATGTGGAAAAAGTCAAGGGGTTTGAATACTTTCAAAATGCACTGTTAAGGCTTTTCACTCAGTCATTTAGGTTTGTATTGTGGAGTAACTACAATGTTGTTGATCCATCCTGAGTTTTCTCCTATCACAGCCATTAAACTCTTTAACTGTTTCAAAATCACCATTGGCCTCAGGCTGAAATCCCTGAGCGGCTTTCTTCCTCTCCGACAAACTAAGTTAGAAGAAAACGCCTGTATCTTTGTAGTGACTAGGTGTATCGCTACATCATCCAAAGCGTAATTAATAACTTCACCATGCTCAAAGGGATATAATCCTTAGGAGTCTATTGACGCACCCGTGCATTAATCTTATTAACATAATACAAAAATCCCCATCAAAATCCTTCAGTTTAAACTAGAGATATCTTTGTCTCAATCCACTGCATCTGCCTATGTCAGCCTTCCGCATCTGCAATGGAAAGTTTGTCAGAAAACGTCTGTAGCATCCGAACAGTTTGGCCTACATACTATACTGAACAAAAATATAAACGCAACATGCAACAATTTCAACAATTTTACTGAGTTACAGTTCATAAAGGGAAATCAGTCAAATGAAAGAAATTCATTAGGCCCTAATCTATGGATTTCACATGACTGGTTGGGGCGCAGCCATGGGTGGGCCTGGGAGGGCATAGGCCCACCCACTTGGGAGCCAGGTCTACCCACTGGGGAGCCAGGCCCAGTCAATCAGAATTAGTTTTCCCCCACAAAAGGGCTTTATTACAGACATAAATACTCCTCAGCTTCATTAGCTGTCTGGGTGGCTGGTCTCAGACGATCCCGCAGGTGATGAAGCTGGATGTGGACGTCCTGCGGCTTGCGTGGTTACACGTGGTTTGCAGTTGTGACGCCTGTTGGATGTACTGCCAAATTCTCAAAAATGACATTGTAGGCGGTTTATGGTAGAGAAAATAACATGGAATTATCTGGCAACAGTTCTTCTGGACATTTCTGTAATCAGCATGTCAATTGGATGCTCCATCAAAACTTGAGACGTCTGTGGCATTGTGCTGTGTAACAAAACATTTTAGAGTAGCCTTTTATTGTCCCCAGCGCAAGGTGCACCTGTGTAATGATCATGCTTTTTAATCAGCTTCTTTATATGCCACACCTGTCAGGTGGATGGATTTTCTTGGCAAAGGAGAAATGCTCACTAACAGGGATGTAAACAAATTTGTTTACAAAGAGTAATAAGATGTTTGTGCATAGAGGACATTTCTGTGATCTTTTATTTCAGCTCATGAAACATGGGACCAACACTTTATATGATGCGTTTACATTTTTGTTCGCTATAATATGACCTGGGCCTCCCGAGTGGCGCAGCGATCTAAGGCACTGCATCTCAGTAATTGAGATGTCACTACAGACCCGGGTTCGATCCTGGGATGTGTTGCAGCCGGCCGCGACCGGGAGACCAATGAGGAGGCACACAATTGGAACAGCGTCGTCCGGGTTAGGGGAGGGTTTGGCCGGATGGGATGTCCTTGACCCATCACGCTTGCCAGTTGTATGGTGTTTCCTCCGACACATTGGTGCGGCTGGCTTTGCAGCGATGGGACAAGACTGTAACTACCAATTGGATATCACGAAAAATTGGGGAGAAAAAGTACAAAAGTTTAATATGACACGGGAGACTCTCACGAATACGATTGTATTCTCCATTTTGCTCCACGACCCCCACAACTCTCACGGGACTCGTCTGAAGGTAACCTGGTACCGGTTTAGAAATAATGAATGGAAGTATAGAGGTAGTTTTTGTGCCAACAAAAAAAGGGGTTAAATACAGTGACTTCAGAAAGTATTCACACCCCACATTTTGTTGTGTTACAGCCTGAATTTAAAATGGATTGAATTGAGATTTTCGTCACTGGCCTACACACAATACCCCATAATGTCAAAGTGGAATTGTGTTTTTCAAAATGTTTAGAAATGAATTAAAAATGAAAAGCTGAAATGTCTTGAGTCAATACGTATTCAACCCCTTTGTTATGGCAAGCTGAAATAAGTTAATGAGTAAAACTTTGCTTAGCAAGTCACATAATACAGTATGTTATGGGTATGCTTGTAATCGTTAAGGACTGGGGAGTTTTTCAGGAACAAAAAAGAAATGGAATGGAGCTAAGCACAGGTAAAATCCTAAAGGAAAACCTGATTTAGTCTTCTTTCCACCAGACACTAGGAGATGAATTCACCGTTCAGCAGGACAATAACCTTAAACACAAGGTCAAATCTACACTGGAGTTGCTTACCAAGAAGACAGTGAATGTTCCTGAGTGGCCGAGTTACAATTTTTACTTAAATCTATGTCAAGATCTGAAAATGGTTGTCTAGCAATGATCAGCAACCAATTTGACAGAGCTTGAAGAAGCTTGAAAAGAACAATGGGCAAATATTGTACAATCCAGGTGTGGAAAGCTCTTAGAAACTCATAGCAGTAATCGCTGCCAAAGGTGCTTACAAAGTATTGACTCAGGGGTGTGAATACTTATGTGAATTAGATCTTTCTTTCTTTTTCAATACATTTGCAAAATTTTCAAAAAAACTGTTTTCACATTGTCATTATGGGGTATTGTATGTAGATGGATGAGAAAAATAATTATTTCATACATTTTCAATTCCTTATGATCTTTTTTTGGACTGTCTGTTTTTTCATTTCTGAATGTGTTATTCAATGTGTTTCTATGGGCTATTGTAGTAAATATATTTTTTTTTATACCTACATTGGTCCTAAAATTCCAAATCAAATAGCTGAATGATCCATGGTATGACCATGTCACGTCCTGACCATAGAGAGCTCGTATTTTTCTATGGTAGAGTAGGTCAGGGCGTGACTGGGGGGTTTTGTCTAGTTTATTTAGTTCTATGTTTGGTTCTAGTTTCTGTTTTCTATTTTTTTTGTCTAGTTTAAATGTTCTATGTTGTGTTCTAGGTTATTTTTTCTATGTTGGGTTTTTGTCTAGTTTACATTTTCTATGTTGTGTTCTAGGTTCTTTTTTCTAGGTTGGGGTTTTCGTATGATTCCCAATTAGAGGCAGCTGGTCATCGTTGTCTCTAATTGGGGATCATATTTAAGTTGTTGTTTTTCCCACTAGTGTTTGTGGGAGATTATTTTGAATTTATGCATGTAGCACCTCTTTGTCACGTTTTTTTTTTTATTGTCTGTCTTGCGTAGTTTCACATAGAAATAAAGATGTGGAACGATATGCACGCTGTGCCTTGGTCTCTTTCATACGACAACCGTGACAGACCATCTTTAAACAATTCCATACGTTAGCTTAGTAGAAACCCCCCTCCACACTACGAGGTTGGAATAATACTGTGTAATGATTTGATATTGAGATAAAGACCGATGCATTGGGCCTTTAAAGCACTATGAATTACTCATGATTTGGGTCTGACCAAATCATGGGCTGGTACCACCAAGTAAGTTGGTGATACCAGTGGAAAATGTTAGTCTGGAGCCTTGTAATAGTAATTAACACTCATGGAAGGTGTTGATTCAGGGGAACATATATGACAGGCACTAATTTGCAATATAGCCTAAGTCATTACCTTGATGTTGATAACGTATAAGGCTTAAGCAGACAGGCAGAGAACAAGAAGAAGTACGTAGTGACAGCAGAGAATATGCTCAGACAGACAGCACAACAGGGAAGCACACAAACTGTCTAGAGCAGAGGAACAGTTATAGTGGTGAGCTGTATCTCCAGTGGTGTTTTTACATATTGTATTAGTTTTAAACATGAGCTAGATAAAAAAAAGTGGAGGTCCCTCTCACCAGTCACTTGTACAGAAATGGTTGAGAAACACTGTACAGTAATTTTATGTGTTAGCACTACTGCCTGTGTCTAAAGGCATATAGGGTCAGGGTGTATGTGTGGGGATGGGGTGTTTGTGTTTGGCTGGTGGCCCACCGGGGGTATTTTTTTAATTTTTTTTATTTTCACCTTAATTTAACCAGGTAGGCAAGTTGAGAACAAGTTCTCATTTACAATTGCGACCTGGCCAAGATAAAGCAAAGCAGTTCGACAACATACAACAACACAGAGTTACACATGGAGTAAACAACATACAGTCAATAATACAGTAGAAAAAAATAAGACTATATACAATGTGAGCAAATGATGTGAGATAAGGGAGGTAAAGGCAAAAAAATGCCATGGTGGCAAAGTAAATAAAGTATAGCAAGAAAAACACTGGAATGGTAGATTTGTAGCTTGAAGAAAGTTCAAAGTTCAAATCTAAATAATATGTATGGGGGTGATATGAGTTGACGGAGCACACAGTGATATGGGATGGTGTAGATAAAATGCTGAATTTTTGTCCCAGTCCGCCCCTGTGCTATTCAACTAAAGAATTGATAAAGATACCAAATATTTTAATATATTCTGTAGCACTGTAGCAGTGGGGCTCTATATACAACACTAGCCAGGGCTATAGCCTACATGAGAAGAAAAAGTAATGAATGAATATGCGGGGCCATTGGGTATTTAAAGTACTGAGTACAACAGACACATTTTCTGGTTGGCAGACTGTCCAACAAATAAGCCATTGGTTCCCATTCTCTCTCTCACACACACTCACACACTCTCTCTCTCTCTCTCTCTCACACACAGACACACACACACACACACACACACACACACACACACACACACACACACACACACACACACACACACACACACACACACACACACACACACACACACACACACACAGGGGAGGTTGAGTGGACACAAGGTCCAGACAGAGGGACTGACACTCTAGCCCATATCACTGGGCATGGCCGCTCTTCTCCCGACCCTAAGCCCCTGTTGTTTCAGGAATTCCTCTTCTGTTCACCAGTCACCAGTATGCTGAACTGAACTACATCCACAACAGCCTCCCTAATATCAAGAGCTGTGAAATGCAGTATAGCCTATTGGTTTGCCTTTGAACACATTGAGGTGTAATTTATTGTGTCTAACAACGTGTTGACTGACTGTCCTGTGAAGGTTAAAAACCTGGGTTCCAGAGGTGCCCAATTTACAGTAGACCTACTGTTGTGTTGCATGTTGAGTAATACATCACAGAGAGATCATACATGTACATCACAGGAACACCTTTGTCATTCCTATCAGGGAAATGAGTGTTTACAAAATGAAAGCCGTGCCAGGTGTATACATTGAGCATTATTGTTAGGGCAGGACAATAGTGCTCAGTGTGTTTTGTTGTGGATTGCCAATGTGATTTAAAGCTGCTGACTACACCAGACGCTTACATTGCACTCGCCTCTCACTGGCTCTCTCTCTCCCTCCGTCATTTGTATGGATGGACACAGTCTGTCTGCCTGCACGGTTTGGTCATAGCCTGCTGTTGCCTGCCTGCCTGCCAGTCACCCACAATGGGCACATGTTCTCTCTCGCTCTCTTTGTCTCTGTCTCGCTATCTCCCCCATATCGCATTTCTCTGATTCTCTCATTATTTCATTCACTCACTTAATCTTCCTCTCTCTTCTCTCCCCTCCAAACACATTCAGTATCTCTCTCTCTCGACAACTCTCTCATATGCTCCATAAAGCATCCCACAGTGTAACAATCCGAAAGGCCTTCTGGTGTTTTAATTAACTAGTTGGTGGCTGTGACTGAGCCAAGGAGTTAGGGATGGGAGGAGGTGAGAGGAAAGATAATAGGAGGAAAGGAGAGGGAATAGGAGGAGAGGAGAATGTCTTGACGAAACAATAGTCAGAGAAGTTGGCCAAACAAAGCACATCCAGATGGGATCAGACTATCTGCTGTTATTCACTAAGACATTCACAACAACAGGTGGGTCTGTTCTGATAAAGCAGAAAGCACCGGAACACAGGGAGGTTGAGACACACACACACACGCATGCAGGCACAAATACACACACAACCAGAACACACTTCCTGGCAATGGGAGGGGTTGTTGACCTGGAGTACCAACACAATACACAACACACACACACACACACACACACACACACACACACACACACACACACACACACACACACACACACACACACACACACACACACACACACACACACACACATACACACACACACACACACACAATACCTCAGCCTGGTCTCATAGACTAGACGTAGCATGGTAAAGTAAATCCGAGATGCTCAAATTAGTATATGTTACGTTTGGTTTCGTTACATAAGCTCCCGCTGGGCTCCTGTGTGGCGTAGCGGTCTAAGGCACTACATCTCAGTGCAAGAGGTGTCACTACAGTCCCTGGTTCGAATCCAGGCTGTATCACATCCGGCCATGATTGGGAGTCCCATAGTGCGGTGCACAATTGGCCCAGCATTGGCCGGGGAAGGCTGTCATTGTAAATAAGAATTTATTCTTAACTGACTTGCCTAGTTAAATAAAGGTTACATTTAAAAAATATATATATATAAAAAAATAAGAGATGGTTACAGGTGTGAGTCTCATCCCGGACAAATTTAGCATTTTAGCTAATTAGCAACTTTTCAATTACTTATTACTTTTTTGCGACTTTGCAACTACTTGCGACTTTTGCAACTACATGTTAGCTAACCTTAACCCTTTTAGCTAACCCTTCCCCTATACTTAACCCTTTAACCCAGGGGTGGGGAATTCCAGTCCTTGAGGGCCTAATTGGTGTCACAGTTTTGCCCCAGCCCCAGCTAACACACCTGACTCCAATAATCACCTAATCAGGATCTTCAGTTTAGAATACAATTTGATTAATCAGCTGTGTTTGTGAGAGATGGAGAAAAAGTGTGACACCAATCAGGCCCCCGAGGACTGGAGTTGCCCACCTCTGCTTTAACCTATCTCCTAAACTTAACACTAACCTTAAACTTAACCCCTAGCATAGCTAACGTTAGCAATCCAGCTAGAAATCATAACATATGATACATTTTCAAAATTTGTAACCTATAGTATTTTTGCAAATTCGTAACATATCATACGAATTGTAATTCGTAATATATTATAGAAAATGGGTGATGGACATCCACAAATTAATACATACCATACGAAACTTAACATATCATACTAAATTGTATTTCACAGATGTACGTACAGAATAATACAAAATGCTCTGAGACCAGGTTGCAGCCCTGCATGTAGAATAATCCTCAATGCAGTGAACACATGTGTCTGGTAGCTCTGTTCTGTCTGCAGAATAGTCCAGTACCTCTCTGCATGACTTTTGTTTCACAGTAAAAACACAACTGATCTTGTTGTTTGTGTTGTTCAGACCAAAACATTTCCTTTTGTTCTTTTGGTCAGACATGAAAGAGAAAACAGAAGTCTGTGGCCCTATGATAACTACATAACTATACATGGCTGATGGAACACATATGTACTTTGAGTGATTGATCACCTCATGTTGATACTCTTGTCTTCTGTTCATGAAAATGTGATTGGCATGATGACACTGATAATAACACATTTCCCTATCCATCTCATAAGCCTATTTGAAATTATGTTAACCACATAGAATTTTATCCAGTAAAATTGCCCAAGGATAATGGGAATATTCTGTAAGAGTCATTAGGTCCCATCGTCTGTGTCCATCGTTATTTTCCGGAACATGATCTATTCTAGGTCTTCTGAAGCTAGTTTTTGCGAGTTGCCTGCCTGTCTCTCCGCTGTTCTCCCCCACCCTCATATCCCCAGACTGCTTTATGTCTGGCTAGTCTGGGCGTCAGTGAGCATGCGCGGTCGCCATGTTAGCAAGTTCTCTCCTCCCCCTTCGGTCTCGTCACACACCAACAGCTCGAGTCAGTGCAAGAAGGCGGACTGGCTGTAGATAGCTCTTGGAAACAGGGAGTGATACAGCAAACATTGGACTATAACAAAGACTTGTCTGAATGGATTAAACTGTTTTGTGAGACATTTCAGTGGATATATTATCCCAAGGATAACCATATATCGGTAAAGGATTGCTTGTTTAATTTTTTTTGGCTTCTGAGAAATGAAATAATGCGACTCTCCACAGTGTGTGGATAGTGATGGAGCGAGCTAACGTTACACTTCTATCTCAGCTCTCGCTTTGGATGTGTACTACATACTCTCTTTGTGTTATTATAGCAATTTATTTTAGTTAGCTACCTATTGAGATAAGATATTAAACGACGAAATGCTGGCTTGTGTGTGAGAACATACGCGTATGTGACTGGATAACAAGCCCATCAGCTGACGTTAGCCCAGCTAACTAGCTTGTTAGCATTTCGGCTCGCCAATCGACTGTCAAACGCGAGCATTCTCCGTCACGAGAGGGGACGTTTATATACCCATAAAAGCTAAATAATCGAACCTTGTCTTTAAGACGGATTTATTTATTGTCAGTTGATATTATATTGTTAAATATCAGTCTTGACCTAATCTTTGTCAAAACGGCGCCCCCAAAACATTGTAACGTTAGACGAGACTATCAGAGGCTAGCCGCTACCCCCTGGAATCTTTCAAAATGCACCATCCTGATTCTGCAGGAGACTCTGGCAGCGTCAGAAAGATGGCGCACCCGGCGAATTTTCCTAGAAGGGGTAGTAACATTAACACTGGTGCCGGGAGTGGCCCCATGTCAACACCAGCTAGTTCGGCTGTTAGCAACAGCCACGTCCCCGCTGAAGACTACCAATCCCCCCTCCTGATGCAGTCTCAACCCCTTGTTGGATCATCCTCCCCCGGGCCTCAGCACCCTCCCCACAGCCTGAATCTGCACTCCCAGCCACAGCCCCAGGCTCTGTCCTCTGGGTCACAGGTGAAGAAGAAAAGCGGCTTCCAGATCACTAGCGTGACCCCAGCCCAGATCTCTGTGAGCACCAACAACAGCATAGCAGAAGACACAGAGAGCTATGATGATCTGGATGAGTCTCATACGGAGGATCTTTCCTCTTCAGAGATCCTGGATGTCTCCCTCTCTAAGGCCAACGACATGGCTGGGGGTGAGAGGAGTTCCTCGGAGGAGACACTGAATAACTTCCATGAGGCAGTCACACCCGGGGCAGTCTCCCCCAACCAGCCCCCCCACTCCTTAATCCAGGGACCCCAGCACGGAGGGATGGTTAACGGGAATGTGCACCACCATCATCATCACCACTACCACCATCAGCAGGGGCAACATAATCATCCTCACCAGGCCCTGGCTCAGCCTCCTTCCTCAGCCCCCCACTCAACCCCCACGTCTGGAGGAGCTGGTGGTGGCCCAAAGATGCCTTCTGCCATGGGGGTCCTTCTGGAGAATGTTTCAGTGGGTTCTGCCAGTGTTGCTGCTCAGCCTGTAGCAGTTGTCCCTCTCCCTGGAATGCATGGCTCTACTGCTGGTGCTACCATTAGCATAGCTAATCCCCTGACCAGCAATATTAGTATTGTGGATATGTATATCTCTTCCAATGTGCCTGTGATGGGGGGGGTTAGCACCAGCGCTAGCAGCAGTGGTGGTGGCTTCCCCCCCAGTGTGATGAGTAGCAGTGGTGGGGTTGGAGGTTTGATGGGGAGTAACTTTGGCAACACCAACTCCAATATCAATTTGATACAAAATCAAAGCTCTGGAACTGTGAACTCGAGCATCACTATGAATTCTGCTGCTGCCACTGCCTCTGTGGTGTTGGGGCCCTCCAGTGGCACCCAGGGTGGAGGAGCTGCCATGCCCCAGCCAGGGAAGAAGAGCTCTGGCATGGCTTCAGCCTCAGTCCCCACCTCCCAGCCAGCCCCAACACCAGCTCCTGCCACCACCAGCTCCCGTTTCAGAGTGGTCAAGCTTGACTCCAGCTCGGAGCCTTTTAAAAAGGGCAGATGGACATGTACTGAGTACTATGACAAGGAGACCCCAGGTTCAGCTCCTGCCCCCTCGTTCTCTGAGGTTTCTCTTCCTAGTGGACGGGGTGTGGAGAGCATGCGACCGTGCGGGCCTGAGATTGTGACAGGGGGGTCGGAGAGAGAGGGCATCAGTGGGAGTTCAGTGAACAGCACAGTCAGCACACTGAGTCACTACACAGATAACGTTGGCAGTGGAGAGGCCGGAGGCCCCCCATTACTCCAGCCCCAGTCTCACTTTCAGGACTACTCCAACCCCCCTAAGGCCTTCCAGACCTCCCACCCCAGCCTCCCCATGGGGGTGTCCCAGCCTCACCTGCTGACCACTGTGGCTCCCTCAGGCCCCGCCAGTGCTCATCAGCCTGCCCCCATCAACATGGCTGGCCTCAAGACCACCCTAGGCCACCCTACCACTCCCATGCCCCAACAGCCGCTCACCTACGCCCAGGCAGCCTCTATCCCAGCCCCAGCCTCAGCTCAGGGACTAGTGGGGGTGCATCAGCAGCAGATGAGCTATGCTCATCCCCAGCAGCCTTCTGTCCCTTCCCATGCAGCCCCAGTGCACAGGCTTAGCCAGGTTGGAGGTATGCATCCAGACTACCCTCACCCCCAGGCAGGCCTACCCCAACCTGCTCTCCCACAGGCCCTGCCTGGACCTGGGCAGATGGGAGTCCCACAGCAGCAGGTGGTTGGCTCCATGCTCCAACCCCAGGGTCTTCTCCAACAGCAGCCCCAGCAGACCTCTCTCCAGGCCTCTGTGGCAGGAACGGGGCTAATGCCTCAGATGGGCCCAGGAGTGCCCGGGTTTGGGCAGCAGCCACAAGGACACCCTCTCCCCCTGGACCATCAACAACAGCAGCAGTCACTCCCAGGCCAAGCCCAAGGACTTGCCACCCAGCTGCCTGTCCCCCCAAACCAGGGCTGCCTAGCCTCCATTGTGCCTCATTCTAACCCCCAGAACGACCCCCAGCCCCAGAACAGCAGTGGACTGGCCCAATCTCACCCCCAGTCCCAGCCACCCAGGGTCAGCATGCCCCAGGCTGTGGCTGCCCAGGCCAGCGCCCTGTATGCCAGCCTGCCCTCCTTCACCACCACCCAGCTGGAGGATGCCCAGCGCCTGCTCTTCCAGCACCAGTCTGCCTTCCTGGCACAGGCCCTGCCCAAGCTGGCTGGGGAGGGTGGCTCTGAGATAGGCACAGGGCTGGGGACTGAAAGTAACCCTGCCGCCACCGCGGTCAGTGCCTTAACCGCCTCTGCCGGACTCTTCAAAGCTGTGGACGGAGACGATGATGGGTGAGTCCCAAATCTAAGCCTTTAATATAGGTTTTTGATCAATTGATTGCTTGATTTGATTTGGGGTATAGAACAATATTTCTTAAACATATCCACTAATCCACTACAGTAGTAGGCCTGCTGATACAGACAATATAACTAAAGAGATGGTCCCATGTTTTCTAATTTATCCGCAGCAAACATTTTATTCCCTAATGTTGTTTCTGATGTGCTGAATGGTATTCAGACCATAAAATGTTTAGTCAGTGTTGGCCTAAAAATACAGTGTTCTGAACATGACGTTGCATTCTAGCCTTGTAGCAGTGAGTGCACTTTTTAGGGAGGAATCTGGGGAACCAGGGTACAACCAATTATTTATATATACACTAGATGACTGATTGGGGGCGCTGTGTTGAAGCCACGTGCCTCCATCTTGGCACTCCCCCATCATTTGTTAAAAAATATATATATATATTTTGCAAGACAGAAATGCAATTGTATACTTTAGTTTTTGCCACATGTATACTATTACAGACACCTTAATGCATGCTATTACAGCCTTATTATAAAATTGATTAAATTAATGAAATAAATGATATCACATTTACATAAGTATTCAGCGCCTTTACTCAGTACTTCGAAGCACCTTTGGCAGCGATTACAGCCTCGACTTCTTGGGTATGACGCTACAAGCTTGGCACACCTGTATTTGGAGAGTTTCTCCCATTCCTCTCTGCAGATCTTCTCAAGCTCTGTCTGGTTGGATGGGAACAGTCGCTGCACAGCTATTTTCAGGTCTCTGGCTGGGCCATTCAAGGACATTGAGACTTGTCCCGAAGCCCCTCCTGTGTTGTCTTGGCTGTGTGCTTAGGGTTGTTGTCCTGTTGGAAGGTTAACCTTTGCCCCAGTCTGAGGTCCTGAGTGCTCTGGAGCAGGTTTTCATCAAGGATCTCTCTGTACTTTGCGCCGCTCATCTTTCCCTCGATCCTGACTAGTCTCCCAGTCCCTGCCGCTGAAAAACATCCCCACAGCATGATGCTGCCACCACAATGCTTTCATGTAGGGAAGGTGCCAGATTTCCTCCAGACGTGATGCTTGGCATTGTCTTGGTTTCATCAGTCCAGAGAATCTTGTCCTTTAGGTGCTTTTTGGCAAACTCCAAGCGGGCTGTCATGTGCCTTTTTTACTGAGAAATGGCTTCCGTCTGGCCGGTCTACCATAACGGCCTGAATGGTGGAGTGCTGCAGAGATTGTTGTCCTTCTGGAAGGTTCTCCCATCTCCACAGAAGAACTCTGGAGCTCTGTCAGTGACCATCAGGTTCTTGGTCACCTCCCTGACCAAGGCCCTTCTCCCTATGATTGCTCAGTTTGGCCAGGCGGCCAGCTATAGGAAGAGTCTTGGTGGTTCCAAACTAATTCCATTTAAGATCGATGGAGGCCACTGTGTTCTTGAGGACCTTCAATGCTGTAGACATTTTTTGGTACCTATCCCCAGATCCGTGCCTGGGCACAATCCTGTCTTGGAGCTCTACCGACAATTCCTTTCGACCTCATGCCTTGGTTTTTGCTCTGACATGCACTGTCAACTGTGGGACCTTTATATAGACAGGTATGTGCCTTTCCAAATAATGTCCAATCAATTGAATTTACCACAGGTGGACTCCAATCAAGTTGTAGAAACATCTCAAGGATGATCGATGGAAACAGGATGCACCTGAGCTCAATTTTGAGTCTCAGCAAAGGGTCTGAATACTTATGTAAAGTTATTTGTTTTTTATTTTTAATTAAGGTGCCAAATTTTCTAAACATGTTTTCGCTTTGTCATTATGGGGTATTGTGTGTAGTTTGATGAGGGGGAAAAAAATGTTTTTAGTACATTTTAGAATAAGGCTGTAACGTAACAAAGTGGAAAAAGTCAAGGGGTCTGAATACTCTCTGAATGCACTGTACACCATTGGTTACTTCCTAGTGGAATGGTGCAACCTGCTGAGTGTCTGTGGTTGCTAGGACGTGTGCTGTGGTGGTTGAGCTAGTCTGGTTTGGATTGGGGGAATCCAGGTCGCCACGGCAGCACCGTGTGTGGGTGAATGGGATGCCAGACTGCGTGTGAGATGGTAGACAAAACAGTGTGAAACAGCACCTACTGTGTGAGAGAGCTCTATGCTAATCTGCCCCTCCTCCACCTTAGACACTAGACAGTGCAATGCTCAGCTGGAGGTGACATTTTGACTACTTCAGACTGCAGTGACTGCATTTAGTGTATGTATATACACACACATGCGCACACACAAACACACTCATAGTGCCCCAGTCGTGTCAGTTTTTGACAGACGTCACAGACAGATCCATCCTTGTCTGCTGCACAGACCACTTTCTGCTACCACAATATTGTTTTCACCCTTTCCAATCAGTGCAGATGAGAGGAAACAAGGAGAGGCTGGATTGCCATACACACTCAGCACTTTGATTTCTTACTGCAGGGAAAAGGTGGTTTAGGGTCCATGAACATTTAATGATCTGATAGAAGCCATTTAATGATCTGATAGAGGTAGGATAATGCAGGTGGATGTAATACTGGAGGGAAACTTGCTACTTATGTTATGTTAAATAACGTAATGTTAACTTATTGATTTGAATGTAAAGCTTTGCACACTAGCAGACAATCTTTCCTGCTTTATCTAGAAGACCATTGAATTAAAAGGTGGTCATCAGACCATTGGTCAGTGGCAGCGGTATGAGTGGGAGGGAAAGTAAATGGAATTTCACTCTTTAATACGTTTAGAAGTCTGTGTTTGAGATTAGTGGGGAATTATTTTTTATGTGCTTTGCAGCTGAAACTTAACAGCTTTTAGGTTACCAACTTAAACTTTTTTTTACTTTTGTCTAGAACCGGAGTTTAGGTAATGGTTCTGGAATATGGTACCTCTGTGTGATCAGTTTAGAGCACGCCAATTTTGTAGAGAAGTGTAGTGAACCAGAGTTTTGGACCAACAATAACTTTGTCTTAATCGTTTTGAGTATTCTACAGCCAGCTAGACGTGGTCATGTGGAGGTCTTTGCTAATGTTAGAAACCCCTGGGCTGCGGCTCACCTCCCCAGCCGTAGCTATATTGGACCTGAGGGATGGCTACTGCTGTCACATGATGGTGTACTCTGAGGAATTTGTAATCTAGGAGGATAATGTGGATTATAGTCTTTAATAAACGCAGCATTTGAGCTCGCAGCCCAAAGCCCTTTTCACAAATGAGCAGATTGTCTTGGTGAATTAGCCTCCTAACCAGCGGTTTACCTTCTGTTTAAATAATTAATAACATTACATTGACTTGTATTGAGTTTAGCCTTAGTCACCTCAGGATAATCAAGGAGTTTTTGACAATTAATACAATTACATTTTCTGCAAATGGGGATAGTATGGTCATTGATGTTGGTTAGATGTATAGGCCTAGTTTTTTTTCAGTACTTCACAGAGTTTGCTGTAACAGATGTCAGTAGGATGATGTTGATGATAATGATGACTGGCTGTGTCAGTGGCACGCCTAAACAGCCCAGGCAGCTCCGCTGTCAGAGTTAATCAGCACAACCAACCAGCGCAGGCAGCGGGAAGGAATGAATGCTCACTCAGTGTAGGGTTGGGCGATGTCAAACTTTGTCCTATTGTGATTTAAGTACCCATAAAACATTGATATATGAAGGTATCGCCCTATATTGGCCAATATTTGTTTGGTTAAAAACGAAACAGAAAAAGACATCTTAAAAGGACTGCTAGCACAAGCTCGCATGCTACGGGCGGGACTAGAGAAATCATGTCAAAATATATTTCGGAGCCAAATCTTTTTTATCAGCCTTCCTTCGTTTGGAGCTGTGGCACGAAAGAGGTGTGTGTCTGTGTGTGCCGACCCGCAAGTGACAGTCAAGAAGCCTAGCTGGCTGTGTGATGGGTTGTAAATCATCAAGGTCCCGGCTGCAGGCAAACAACTGAGTTCCCCAGAACTGGATAATTATTCAATGATTTGCATTTTTTGCCTAATCTTCCTCTCATATCAGGCCTTACTGCCTAATTCTATACGTGGTAGGTAGGTTGTAGCCTATTTTACTAATAATAGGCTATGGAAATAGGCTGTGTAGAGTAGGCCTTTCATCAGATATATTTTTTTTGTCACATGCTTCGTAAACAGCAGGTGTAGACTAACAGTGAAATGCTGACTTACGAGTTGAAAGTAAAGATAAAAATTGGAATAGTGACACAGTGAATAACGAATAGCAATAACGAGTAAAAACATGGCTATATACAGGGAGTACCAGTACAGAGTCCATGTGCAGGAGTACGAGATAATTGAGGTACCTATGTACATACAGTTCCTTCAGAAAGTATTCAGACGCCTTATTGCAAATGTATTAAAAATATATATATATATATATATATATATATATGTCAAAATGGCATGTGTATGTTGATGAGGATTTAAAAAAAAATCAATAACATAATACCCCATAATGACGAAGGTTTTTTAAATACATTTGCAAAAATGTATAAAAAAGCAAAAACAGGTTATCATTATGGGGTATTGTGTGTAGATTGCTGAGGCAATAGTTTTCTTAAATCCATTTTAGAATAAGGCTGTAACGTAAGAAAATGTGGAAAAAGTCAAGGTGTCTGACCGCTTTACTTTTTCCACATTTTGTTTTTCTCAGCAATATACCCATAATACCCCATAATGACAAAACATGTTTTTAGACAAAAAAACAAATGCGTAAATAAGGTAAGTATTAAGACCCTTTGCTATGAGACTGGAAATGTAACTGTTTCCATTGATCATCTTTGAGATGTTTCTACAACTTAATTGGAGTCCACCTGTGGTAAATTCAATTGATTGGACATTATTTGGTAAGGCACACACCTGTCTTATATATGGTTGCACAGTTGACAGTGTCCCCAAGAACACAGTGGCCTTGATCATTCTTAAATGGAAGAAGTTTAGAACCACCAATACTCTTCCTAGAGTTGGCCGCCCGGCCAAACGGCGCAATCGGGGGAGAAGGGCCTTAGTCAGGAAGGTGACCAAGAACCCGATGGTCACTCTGATAGAGATCCAGAGTTCCTCTGTGGAGATGGGAGAACCTTCCAGAAGGACAACCATCTCTGCAGCACTCCACCAATCAGGCGTTTATGGTATGACAGCCCGTTTGGAGTTTGCCAAAAGGCACCTAAAGGACTCTCAGACCATGAGAAACAAGATTCTCTGGTCTGATGAAACCAAGATTGAACTCTTTTACTCGAATGCCAAGCGTTATGTCTGGAGGCAACCTGGCACCATCCCTACGGTGAAGCGTGGTGGCAGCATCATGCTGTGGGGATGTTTTTCAGCTGCAGGGACTGGGAGACTGGTCTGGATCGAGGCAAAGATGACCGGAGCAAAGTACAGAGAAATCCTTGATGAATACCTGCTCCAGAGTGGACCTCAGACTGGGGCGAAGGTTCACCTTCCAACAGCACAACGACCCTAAGCACACAGCCAAGACAATGCAGCAGTGGCTTCGGAACAAGCATCTGAATGTCCTTGAGTGGCCCAGGCAGAGCCCGAATTTGAACCCGATCTAACATGTCTGGAGAGACCTGAAAATAGCTCTGCAGCAATGCTCCCTATCCAACCTGACAGAGCTTGAGAGGATCTGCAGAGAGGAATGGAAGAAACTCTCCAAATACAGGTGTGCCAAGCTTGTAGTGTCATACCAAAGAAGATCGAGGCTGTAATCGCTGCCAAAGGTGCTTCATCAAAGTACTGAGCAAAGGGTTTGAATACTTATGTGAATCTGATATTTCACTTTTTTTTTAATGTAATTTTTTTTGTTATACATTTGCAAAATGTGTAAAAACGTGTTTTTGCTTCGTCATTATGGGGTATTGTGTGTAAATTGATGGGGGGGGGAAATAATAATGATAATAATTTCAGAGTAAGGCTGTAATAATGTGGAATAAGTCAAGGTCTGAATACTTTCCGAATGCACTGTAGATAATAGAAAATAGATGCAGCGTATGTGGTGAATGTGTGTGTGGCGTCATTATGCATGTGCGCGCATGTGCGCGCATGTTATGTGTTTCAATGCAGGTATTCCGGATAGCCATTTGATTAGCTATTTAGCAGTCTTATGGCTTGGGGGTTAGAAGCTGTTCAGGGTCCTGTTGGTTCCAGACTTTGTACATTAGTACCGCTTGCCATGCGGTAGCAGAGAGAAGTCTATGACATGGGTGGCTGGAGTCTAGGGCTGGGCGATATATTGAATTAATTCGCACGGCGCACCTTCCCACTCGCACACAGACACCAAGCCCCTTACTCTGTCACTCACATCAACGACGACGAAAGATCACTTCTTCCACTCTGACAACAAGCAGTTTAAACTCTCTAGCATTTGAGGTTTGGTCCAACAGAATGGGTCATATGGACACTGAAACAGATATTATTTTACTGTAATAGAGAAGTTAACCTTTCTAATGATACCCTTTTTATGTAGAGCAGACCATACCAAAATGAGAGTATGAATGAACATGATTGTGGAAAATGTATGCTCAGTTTCTGTTGCGCGTGTCATTGCGGTACCACTAGCAGCATTTTTGCCACAGACGTATGTGCTAGCTGTCTAGTCAGTGTTTTTTATAAATGAGCAATAAAATACCGTAAATTCCGGACTATAAGCCGCAACTTTTTTCCCAGCTTTGAACCTCGCGGCTTAAACAATGACGCGGCTAATATATGGATTTTTCCTGCTTTACATTTTTTTTCTACAAAAAAAAACACATTCTGTGACGTGCCCAGTTTTTTGGCGGCATGAAGCTTTCATTAGACCAATGAAATTGCCGAACGGGTTAAGGTCAAACAACTTTTTTGTTTACTGTTTAGATTAAATCGAGCGCTCTCAAACTTCCCATCATTCTGATTACGGTAGTCATTTTGTCACCCTCATCATGGCAAAGACACGGAGAAATGCATATGATGCAGCTTTCAAGTTGAAGGCGATTGATCTGGCTTTTGGAAAAGGAAATAGAGCTGCTGCACGGGAGCTTGGTCTTAATGAGTCGATGATAAGACGTTGGAAACAGCAGTGTGAGGAATTGACTCCGTGCAAAAAGACAACGAAAGCTTACTGCTAATTATTTTTTTTTTGTTACAAGCCGTGTTTCGTTAAAGCCTGTGTAAAGTTCATTTGTTTCAATGTACCGGTAGGCACCTGCGGCTTAATGACGTGCGGCTTATTTATGTTCAAAATAAATTACAAAAAATTAATTCAGTGGGTGCGGCTTATATTCAGGTGCGCTTACGGTACTAATTTATATCAGGAATTGGCAATCTGTTCTAATTCTGAGAAATAAGCATCTTATCCATGTAGGCCACTTGATTTCAACAATCTAAACAAAGTGAACAGGCTATGTTGTTTGAACAGTTGGAGAATGACAGGAGGATGTAAGCCTATTCATAAGATTTCAACTGTTCTACCTTGTTAGCAAGCGAATATATCAAAGTTGGCTTAACTTTAAATATAAATATTGGCTGGCCCATCACTAGCACGTTAGCTTGTGCTTGAGAGATTGTTTGAGACCTGTGTTCATTTTCTATGCCTGCTACAATACGTTGGTCATCATTAGTGGATGTGCATGGTTCTGGTTAAATTTGTAACAAATTGTCCTTTTCATAGACTTAAAAGTAAGATCAGTGACTATTGCAAAAAAGCAGGTTTAAGCTATTTTGATAACATTTTTAGTGGGTCTTATGGTCGAAGGCTTATATTTAGCCTATTTATAATTTTACAAGCCCTGAATTCATTACATTATTCCTGACTGTTTGATATGCAGTGTATTGACCTTTTAATTGTGCAACAAAGCTTATTTGGAGCGAACCTTGAAAAATCTAGGTCCAGTGCCTTCAGAAAGTATTCATAACCCTTGTCTTATTCCACATTTTGTTGATACAGCCTGAATTCAAAATTGATACAATTATTTTGCTCACCCATCTAAACACAAAGGACAAAGTAAAAACATATTTTTGAAATGTTTGCTAATTTTATTGAAAATGAAATAAAGAAATCTAATTTACATAAGTATTCACACCCCTGAATTTATACATGTTAGAATCACCTTTGGCAGCGACTACAGCTGTGACTCTTTTTGGCTAATTGTCTTAAGAGCTTGCCACACCTGGATTGTACAATATTTGCACATTTAGTATTTTCTTAGTTCTTCAAGCTTTATCACTCAGGGAGATTCACTGTCTTGGCAAGCAATTCCAGTCTAGATTTGGCCTTGTTTTAGGTTATTGTCCTGCTGAAAGGTGAATTCATCTCCCAGTGTCTGGTAGAAAGCAGACTGAACTAGGTTAACCTCTAGGATTTTGCTTGTACTTAGCTCCATTCTGTTTCTTTTTTATCCTGAAACTCTCCTGTCGTTAACGATTGCAAGCATACCCATGTCATAATGCAGCCACCACTATGCTTGAAAATGTGGAGAGGTGTGCTGGCCCCAAACATACCTTTTTGTCCTGAATACAAAGTGTTAATTGTTTTATCACATTTTGGCAGTATTACTTTAGTGCCTTGTTGCAAACAAGATGCATGTTTTGGAATATATGTATTCTGTGTAGGCCTCCTTTTCACTCTGTCAATTTGGTTAATATTGTGGAGTAACTACAATGTTGTTGATCTATCTTCAGTTTTCTCCTATCACAGCCTTTAAAGTCAAGATTGGCCTCATGGTGAAATCAATGTGCGGTTTCCTTCCTCTCTGGCAAATAAGTTAGGAAGGACACCTGTGTCTTTGTAGTAACTAGGTGTATTGATACACCATCCAAAGTGTAATTAATCACGCCACCATGCTCAAAGGGATCTATTTTAATCCATTTTAAATTCAGGCTGTAACACAACAAAATGTGGAACATTTCAGGGGTGTGAATACTTTCAGAAGGCACTGTATATATTGTGAATTACTCATAAATTTAGATATGATTTTCAGGCCATATTGCCCAGCCCTACTGGAGTCTTTGACAATCTCTGACATCGCCTGCTATAGAGGTCCTGGATGGCAGGGAGCTCGGCCCCAGTGATTTACTGGGCCGTACTCACCATCCTCTGTAGCGCCTTGCGGTCGTGTGCCTTTCAGTTGCCGTGGTGATTCAGCAAGTCAAGATGCTCTCAATGATGCAGCTGTAGAAATGTTGATGATCTGAGGGTCCATACCAAATATTTTTCCCTCTTGATATTTTTTGCTCAATTTCATACCTTGTTGCATGTGATATTTGTCATTCAAAATAAAGCTGTGATAGAGAATCGCCTAGACTCTGACTTTCACAATTGTTCCCATTTGAAAGCGGCAACTTTAACCTCTATGGGCTCGTCCCACCTACTCAACAGCCAGTGGAATCCCGTGGCGCGATATTCAAATACCTTAGAAATGCTATTACTTCAATTTCTCAAACATATGACTATTTTACACCATTTTAAAGACAAGACTCTCGTTAATCTAACCACACTGTCCGATTTCAAAAAGGCTTTACAACGAAAGCAAAACATTAGATTATGTCAGCAGAGTACCCAGCCAGAAATAATCAGACACCCATTTTTCAAGCTAGCATATAATGTCACATAAACCAAAATCACAGCTAAATGCAGCACTAACCTTTGATGATCTTCATCAGATGACACTCCTAGGACTTTATGTTATACAATACATGCATGTTTTGTTCAATCAAGTTCATATTTATATCAAAAACCAGCTTTTTACATTAGCATGTGACTAGCATTCCCACCGAACACTTCCGGTGAATTTACTAAATTACTCACGATAAATGTTCACAAAAAACATAACAATTATTTTAAGAATTATAGATACAGAACTCCTTTATGCAATCGCTATGTCCGAATTTAAAATAGCTTTTCGGTGAAAGCACATTTTGCAATATTCTGAGTAGATAGCCCGGCCATCACAGGCTAGCTATTTTGACACCCACCAAGTGTGGTACTCACCAAACTCAGAATTACTATTAGAAAAATTGGATTACCTTTGCTGTTCTTCGTCAGAATGCACTCCCAGGACTTCTACTTCAATAACAAATGTTGGTTTGGTTCCAAATAATCCATAGTTATATCCAAATAGCGGCGGTTTGTTCGTGCGTTCAAGACACTATCCGAAGGGTAAAGAAGGGTGACGCGCCCGACGCGTTTCGTGACCAAAAAAATTCAAAATATTCCATTACCGTACTTCGAAGCATGTCAAACGCTGCTTAAAATAAATTTTTATGCGATTTTTCTCGTAAAAAAAGCGATAATATTCCGACCGGGAAACCCTGTTTTCGTTCAAAGACGAAAAAATAAAAACATGGTGTCGGCTCGTGCACGCGCCTCAGTCTCATTGTTCTCAGATCGACCACTATCCAAATGCGCTACTGTTTTTCAGCCATGGCCTGCAAAGTCACCATTCATCGTTCTGGCGCCTTCTGAGAGCCTGTGGGAGCGTTAGAAAATGTCACGTTATGCCAGAGATCCCCTGTTTTGGTTAGAGATGATCAAGAAGGCCATGAAATGGTCAGAGAGCGCTTCCTGTTTGGAATCTTCTCAGGGTTTGGCCTGCCAAATGAGTTCTGTTATACTCACAGACACCATTCAAACAGTTTTAGAAACTTTAGGGTGTTTTCTATCCAAATCAAACAATTATATGCATATTCTAGTTAAGACACTAAACACTATTAGAATAGCCTATTTGGGAAATGCTCTTAACTTTACCTTGTCTTAATGCTTTTGACAGGCTATTTGAATTAATATTGCTTTTGGCCATTTGGTTTGCAACGACAGGTAAGAGGGATGCATGCATCATATCTTGTATGGTAGACTATGCTTTGCTCAACTGTAAGGTTTGTTCAAACTACTTGTTCTATCTTTCTGGTGTTTGTTCTACTTCTCTCATTATTAAGGGAAAGGGGGATACCTAGTCAGTTGTACAACTGAATGCCTTCAAATGAAATGTGTCTTCCGCATTTAACCCAACCCCTCTGAATCGGAGCGGTGCGGGTGTCTGCCTTAATCGACATCCACGTCTTCAGGGAACAGTGGGTTAACTGCCTTGCTCAGGGGCAGAACGTCAGATTTTTACGTTGTCAGCTCAGGGATTCGTTCCAGAAAACTTTCAGTTACTGGCCCAACGCTCTAACCACTAGGCTATCTGCCTATCATGTTTTTAGGCTATTCTGAAGCAACTTAAAACTTTCAGAGAGCGCTTAGCTCGCCGTTAGATAAATGTTTTGTTTGATCATGAAGTATCACGGCCGGAGAAAGTCAGCATGCATTACAACTGAAGTCATATTCATATCCAATGGAGATAAAATACAAAATTTGACTTTTAAAATAAGTAGACACTTGAGCGTCCACAAAACAAACAAAAGAAAGGTTCCAACTATATGGCCCAGAACATCTGACATTGAGAGAAAAAACTGAACACATTTTCTGACTGGACATTTTGCGCTGCTAATGGTGAATATCTTAGCTCTGTGTACATTGTTCTGTTGCATTCTGCTCTTTACTGTGTGGTGCCAGTCAAGTTGAAATAGGCTATACATCGTCTGTCACCATCGACGATGGCTGTCAATCATCTTTGATATCTGAAACTACCATAATATTGTTCAACCCTAACTCAGTGGTAACCTCATTACATTTGCTGCACACTCAACCAGGGTGTTAGTGTTAGGAGAGAGAGAGCAAATGACTGCCTACTAGGACTGTTCTGCCTCTATAGTACTAGATGACTGTTCTGCCTCGATTGTACTAGGCTAATTGACAACATGCCTTCCACCGTTTTCCCTCTCATCCTCAATGCTCATAGTGGCCTGATTTTTACCACTGTCAAATGCAAGGCATATGGAGTCATATTGCTGATGTTTTTTTTTTCTGTTTAGTTGGATCCCATTCAAAACACAAGGTTTCATCGCGTTATCTTTTTGGTTGCAAACCCTGCAAGTACCTATGGCTCTTGTCCTTAGCCAATAATAGACACATTGGATTGTTCTTGTGCCGGCAGATTCCTCAATTTCACTGATATGCATCTCTTTATTAGGACCAGGAGTTTTTTCACAACATTCACAGCCCTAACTCTGTTGTTGAACATAATGATGAAAACCTCTCACAGTGAATTGCGGTGTTGTTAGGTTGGGCTATTTTGGAGTTTCTTCTAGTTTACCATGACTGATACAAGTGGCAGTCATTGTTTTGTAAAGGACATGTCACTCCTCTTCCATGTAGACCAGGGCTGCCAAACCCACTTCCTGGAGATCTACTGTCCTGTGGGTTTTCAGTTGAACCCTAATTTAACACACCTGATTCTACTAATTAGCTGCTCAACAAGAGATTAACTAGCTGAATCAGGTGTGTTAAATTAGGGTTGGACTGAACCTACAGGACAGTAGATCTCCAGGAAAAGGTTTGGGCAGTCATGATGTAGGCTAATGATGCTGTGAAAACCAATTAAGGCATAAGAAGAAAAGGTCACCTGAAGAAGACCTCTGTGATGCAAGTTTTTCTCCATGTAGACTATAAATTACTGTCGTAGAGCAGCCAGCAACACTGTGTCGTAGGCCAGGACTCCTCTTTGTTCTAATGAGCAGAGCCAGGCCATTCGGTCTTTGTTTGGTCCAACAGATTAATGACCGCTAGACAGCCAGGCAGGACAGGGCAGGCAGCTTGGTATGTTTATTTTAATGGCCTGCTCTAACCTCACCGTTGCTCATCTACAGTCCACTGTCAGTGTCTTGTCTTCATGTGGGAATCTCTCCTCTCGCTCTCTCTCTCTTCTGGGAGACAGCAGGATACATGCCATCTTAGCCCTCCTCTGAGCCACTATGTACATTTGTGAGTGTTGCATGATGTGTGTGACTCTTACATTAAGAGGTAGTTAATGGAAGATGTTGTAGACTGAAAGTGGTATGTAAACTCAGCAAAAAAAAGAAACGTCCTCTCACTGTCAACTGCGTTTATTTTCAGCAAAAAAAGAAACGTCCTCACTGTCAACTGCGTTTATTTTCAGCAAACTTAACGTGTAAATATTTGTATGAACATAAGATTCAACAACTGAGACATAAACTGAACCAGTTCCACAGACATGTGACTAACAGAAATGGAATAATGTGTCCCTGAACAAAAGGGGTGGTCAAAATCAAAAGTAACAGTCAGTATCTGGTGTGGCCACCAGCTGCATTAAGTACGACAGTGCATCTCCTCATGGACTGCACCAGATTTGCTAGTTCTTGCTGAGATGTTACCCCACTTTTCCACCAGGGCACCTGCAAGTTCCCGGACATTTCTGGGGGGAATGGCCCTAGCCCTCACCCTCTGATCCAACAGGTCCCAAACGTGCTCAAAGGAATTGAGATCCAGGCTCTTCGCTGGCCATGGCAGAACACTGACATTCCTGTCTTGCAAGAAATCACGCACAGAATGGGCAGTATGGCTGGTGGCATTGTCATGCTGGAGGGTCATGTAATTACACTTAAAAATCTTAATGTATTAGTTTTCTTCCAAACCCCCCCCAAAAATGTAAGCGTTGACATGAAATCAGAAAATCCAATTTCATTGTTTCACTATGAACAATTTGTAATTTTAAGAGTGAAAAACAAAATCTAAAACCATATATATTTTCCCAAAATATGTTATGTAAAAATGTAACAGAACTTTTGGCGATATGGCCAAAATATATGATAATTTTCAAATGTGACGGTGTTTTATGTTTTTGATTAATGAAAGTTCTACATTTGCTTTATGAATAGTGCGTGACCCTATGGTGGCAACACATATATATATTCTATTATTTCAATGGGTCTTTCTCCATTCAGATTGTTTTATACTGTTCAATTCAACTTCAACCTTAAATAATTTCCTGCATTTCCATCAATTTCTGCACTCATTTGAGATCATTTCCACACTGCCACGATGTGGGCAAAAATACTAGGCCTTATTTTTAACCAAATGTTGCAATTGCGATTTAGATCAAAACCCTTGGGTGAACTTTTGGAATCATGGAAATAGAATGTTTATTATAATTCTATAGTTAGAATATTAATAATAGTGGGCACTTTGAATACAGTGTTTGACATGAGAACGACTGAAAATGCCATGGATGAGTTATTGTGACAGGGTAGGAACCAAAGTGATGTTCATTGTTTCCTATGGGACCCTATAGTCTTTGGCTACATTAAACTTTATTCATGCTTCGCCTATTCCTCTTTGATTTAGAAGATACTGTTGCACAAACAACATGCTGATTTTGGCCTCCACCAGTACTGGTATCAGGCTGTATTAGCTAGCTACGTTTGCTCTGAGTCAGTACTTTTATTAGCTAGCCAGCTAACTAGCGATTAGCATTAGTGGCTAACACAATTTAGCTTAACTTACTAAGAAAATACAATTTAGCTGTTTGCAGATGTGAGAAACACAAACTAATATTGTAATTATAGAACGCTTGTCGCGTTATATTAAGATCAAAGTGGAAACAACATCGTCATCAACATTGTTGCGTGTGCTGCATTGGCCATGCAGACTGAACGAAAGTGTCTTGTGGTCAAGCAACAACATGCGCTCCTTGAGTGATGAGGTGGGACTAGGTCTGTGTGGAAAGAGAGAGAGCGGAGAGGGATGACTCAAGTAGCGTAAAGTATAAAAATGGACGTTACACACGGCGTATCACATTTAACAAACCAAACATTTAAAATACCGTTATAGAAGGTAAAGTAGAAACCCAAACCGGTCCGTGCATCAATACCGGTGTATATAGTAAAGTACGGTATACTGCCCAGCCCTAGGACCCCCTTAGTAGTAATTTATCAACCATTATTTTACTAGGTATATTGACAAAGAACAGTGCACTACTTTCTCTTGTACATTAAGAACCTGGGAAGAGATGCAGAGGAGAAGAAAACAATGTGCCTATTTGAAAGCTAGATACAAATAAGTAGCTTGCGATGTTTAATTTTTTTTTTTTTTAAGTAACTTCCATGCTAGAGAAGGTTGGAGACCCCTGGTCTAGTGAGTGTGCATAGGTCCAGTGCAAGATGGTCAGTGCAGATAGATTGGGTTCCATTAGTTGACTATTTAGCAGTCTTATGGCTTGGGTGTAGAAGCTGTCTCGGAGCCAGTTGGTCTGAGAGCCGATGCTTCTGTACTGTTTCCCGGACAGTCTATGGCTTGGGTGGCTGGAGTCTTTAGAAATTTTCTGACATTGCCTAGTATAGAGGTCCTGGATGCCAGGGAGCTCAGCCACAGTGATGTACTGGGCTGTCCGCACCCCTCTATAATGCTTTGCGGTCTAGGGCAGTGCATTTGCCATATGAAGCGGTGATGCAGCCAGTCAAGATGCTCTCGATGGTGCAGCTGTAGAACGTTTTGATGATCCGAGGTCCCATGCCATATCTTTTCATCCTCCTGAGGAGGAAGAGGCGCTGTCGTGCCTCCTTCGTGACTGTGCGGAGGTGTGTGGACCATGTTAAGTCCTTAGCGATGTGGACACTAAGAAACTTGAAGCTCTCTACCTTCTCCACAACATCCCAGTTGATGTAGATGCGGGCGTGCTCTAACCTCTTTCTCCTGTAGTCCACGATCAGCTCCTTGGTCTTAATGACATTGAGGGAGAGATTGTTGTCCTGGCACCATACTGCTAAGTCTATGACCTCCTCCCTGTAGGCTTATTCATGGCAGAGGTGTTGTTACCGACTCTTACCACCTGTGTCCGACATGTCAGGAAGTCCAGGATCCAGTGTCAGATAAAGGGGTTCACTCCCAGGGTCCCTAGCTTGGTGACAAATTTGGAGGGGACTATGGTGTTGAATAGGGAGATGCTTATCTGTGTTGTCTCTGTTGTGAATGTGATGTCTGTGGCAGTAGGGCAGGGAGCCATAGGAGTGAGTCTGTGTGAGGCTGTCATTGTGTGGAGATCATCTAGATTAGCTCCCAAATTAACACCAGGGACAGAGAGAAAGTGGCTCGGGTCAGCCCAGTTTGGACCAGTTTAGACCAGTACTTAGAACTTGGAACAAACTGGAGTGAAGTGGGGAGCATGTCATCAGATGGTCACTAACTGAAAAATGAATAGCACTCAGACATCCAATGATTCTTTATGCAGGTCCTTGAGAATGTTTAAGTTATGACTTAGAGAGAACATGTTGGAGCATGTCACCGGTCACTATCTGGCCATGCTACAGTGAGGGAAAAAAGTATTTGAACCCCTGCTGATTTTGTACGTTTGTCCACTGGCAAAGAAATGATCAGTCTATAATTTTAATGGTAGGTTTATTTGAACAGTGAGAGAAAGAATAACAACAAAAAATCCAGAAAAAACCGCATGTCAAAAATGTTATGAATTGATTTGCATTTTAATGAGGGAAATAAGTATTTGACCCCCTCTCAATCAGAAAGATTTCTGGCTCCCAGGTGTCTTTTATACAGGTAACGAGCTGAGATTAGGAGCACACTCTTAAAGGGAGTGCTCCTAATCTCAGTTTGTTATCTGAATAAAAGACATCCGTCCACAGAGGCAATCAATCAATCAGATTCCAAACTCTCCACCATGGCCAAGACCAAAGAGCTCTCTAAGGATGTCAGGGACAAGATTGTAGACCTACACAAGGCTTGAATGGGCTACAAGACCATCGCCAAGCAGCTTGGTGACAACAGTTGGTGCGATTATTCGCAAATGGAAGAAACACAAAAGAACTGTCAATCTCCCTCGGCCTGGGGCTCCATGCAAGATCTCACCTCGTGGGGTTGCAATGATCATGAGAACGGTGAGGAATCAGCCGGTGAGGAATCAGCATCTTGTCAATGATCTCAAGGCAGCTGAGACCATAGTCACCAAGAAAACAATTGGTAACACACTACGCCGTGAAGGACTGAAATCCTGCAGCGCCCGCAAGGTCCCCCTGCTCAAGAAAGCACATATACATGCCCGTCTGAAGTTTGCCAATGAATATCTGAATGATTCAGAGGACAACTGGGTGAAAGTGTTGTGGTCAGATGAGACCAAAATGGAGCTCTTTGGCATCAACTCAACTTGCCGTGTTTGGAGGAGGACCCCAAGAACACCATCCCCACCGTCAAACATGGAGGTGGAAACATTATGCTTTGGGGGTGTTTTTCTGCAAAGGGGACAGGACAACTTCACCGCATCAAAGGGACGATGGACGGGGCCATGTACCGTCAAATCTTGGTTGAGAACCTCCTTCCCTCATCCAGGGCATTGAAAATGGGTCGTGGATGGGTATTCCAGCATGACAATGACCCAAAACACATGGCCAAGGCAACAAAGGAGTGGCTCAATAAGAAGCACATTAAGGTCCTGGAGTGGCCTAGCCAGTCTCCAGCCCTTAATCCCATAGAAAATCTGTGGAGGGAGCTGAAGGTTCGAGTTGCCCAACGTCAGCCTCGAAACCTTAATGACTTGGAGAAGATCTGCAAAGAGGAGTGGGACAACGTCCTCCTGAGATGTGTGCAAACCTGGTGGCCAACTACAAGAAATGTCTTACCTCTGATTGCCAACAAGTGTTTTGCCACCAAGTACTAAGTATTGTTTTGCAGAGGGGTCAAATACTTATTTCCCTCATTAAAATGCTAATCATTTTATAACATTTTTGACATGCGTTTTTCTGGATTTTTTTGTTGTTATTCTGTCTCTCACTATTCAAATAAACCTACCATTACAATTATAGACTGATCATTTCTTTGTCAGTGGGCAAACGTACAAAATCAGAGGGGGATCAAATACTTTTTCCCCTCATTGTACTATTAGCCTACTAGTTGGTGGGTGTCGCCTACCATGAAGCTTTGTGGCTTCACCTACCACCTAGCTCTGAATCACTTCCACTCTGTCATTCAACAGATAAGAATAGATGATCTGAAGCAGCAGTAATTGTCTGACTGAGGCCACAGCCTCATCTGTTTCCCTTTTAGAATGCTGATCCATCAAATGAAAATGTATTTGTCATATGCTTTGTAAACAAGTGTAGACTAACACTGATGGAAGAAAAAAATAACACAAGGAATAAATACAGAGTAAGAAAAACATGTATACAAGAGGTAGCAGTAACGAGTTGATGTACGAGGTAATTGAGGTAGATATGTGCATATACAGTTGTATTCAGAAGTTTACATACACTTAGGTTGGAGTCATTAAAACTCGTTTTTCAACCACTCCACAAATTTCTTGTTAACAAACTATAGTTTTGGCAAGTCGCTTAGGACATCTACTTTGTGCATGACACAAGTAATTTTTCAAAATTGTTTACAGACAGATTATTTCTTATAATTCACTGTATCACAATTCCAGTGGGTCAGAAGTTTACATACACTAAGTTGACTGTGCCTTTGAACAGCTTGGAAAATTCCAGAAAATGTTTACCTGTGGATGTATTTCAAGGCCTACCTTCAAACTTATGCTTGACATAATGGGAAAATCAAAAGAAATCGGCCAAGACCTCAGAAAATAAATTGTAGACCTCCACAAGTCTGGTTCATCCTTGGGAGCAATTTCCAAACGCCTGAAGGTAGCACATTCATCTGTACAAACAATAGTACGCAAGTATAAACACCATGGGACCACGCAGCCATCATACCGCCCAGGAAGGAGACGCATTCTGTCTCCTAGAGATAAACATACGTTGGTGTGAAAAGTGCAAATCAATCCCAGAACAACAGCAAAGGACCTTGTGAAGATGCTGGAGGGAACAGGTACAAAAGTATCTATATCCACAGTAAAACGAGTCCTATATCGACATAACCTGAAAGGCCGCTCAACAACACATTTGGCAGAAAATCGTTTTCATAAGATAACAACAGAAGTGCAATGCTATTTGACTTTCTTTGGAAAAACAGTGCACAGCCATCATATTTCAAATGGTTATCATAGAAAGAATGTAGCCAGCTCCATGTCCTAATGTTTCCTTGAAGTTAATCTTGCATTTTATCTCGCTACCGGAGAAAACTAGCTTACACAGTCGGAGCGCTGTCTGGTGATCCAATGATGAGAGAAAATATATTTAATCTGAGTGGAAATGTGCAACTGAAGCACAAAATGTGTCCTTTTACATGTATTTGATTTGGAGACTGAAGCAGAGTAGAATTTACAATAAGAAGCATTTTAGATCTGCTTTTACCAAACGCAGCAAGATCTTTTTTCCTGTGATTTATCTTTCCTTTTCAGCTTGAAAACACAGAATCCTGAGTTAGGCTAACACAACTCATGGTCTGTGTCTGGTTGTGTGTGTCTTTGTTCCTGGAGCGCTCTGAGACAAATGACTGCTTTATCAGGACTGAAACACGATCTGGGACCCAAAATGGCATCAGCAGTCTCTCACTGTCACCTGTCCTGACTGTCTTGTCCCAGCTGTGTGAGGACCGCAGTATTGGATTTTATAAGCTGATTTATGTGTTTACCGCTTGTGTTTAGATCCCTGGCTTTATACTAATTATGTCCTCTGCTTTATTGGATACTAAAAAACTTGTCATGGTCTGCAAACATTGATTATAGGCCTCCTACTAGACTACCATAGCAGCATGCACATTGTGCTTGGTAATACAGGGTGGAGTGGAGAGAGGCTATATTTATGGTCCTAGTTGGGAAATAGTTTTGGATTATGTATCTTCATGCAGCGCACGTGTTGCTTTCTGTGTAAGTATACTACCAGTTTCCGTTTGCCAGTAATAGCCGGCTTTTGGCCTATTAAAAAAAAAATAATAGAATAGCCAACAAATTAAATTGCCGCTGGTCAATTGTCCGGGAGAAGAAATAATCCCATTGCAAAATTGTTTTTTTTGCCTATTGATGGAAATACCAGTCGATGTAAATTAATTTGATTGGTCATGCTTATCGATCTATAGGTTAATTTACATAATTTAGTGGAATTAAATTGGCGTGTGTGTAGGCTACAGTGTATCTTATTTCACACCCATACAGCAAACTGAGCCTTTGAGTGGAAAATCTGTCACAGTGGGAGAGCTGCTGCAGCATCTCAAATGGCAGCAGAAGGCAGTCTTCATCAATGCGTCACACACCACCTTGCAATGAGCTGGAGGCAGTAGGCTAAGCATTTTGAAAAAGTATACTTATTTGTTTGAAACCTGCATGTTTTCATGCTTCAAAGTAACCTATTATTAGATATCCCCCCCCACACACACACACACACACACACACGTTATTCAATCATTGCATCCAAACTGCTTGCGCGTGTCAATGAGCATCTGCGTAGCCAGGTGCTAAAATGGTACTTGGTTATATTTTTGAAGCTGCAAGTCCCGCCTCTCCCATCTCCTCATTGGTTTTTAGGAGCATATACCCATGTGGCTGATTTGAAAGTTGAACTGAGGTTCACACTCCATTCGAGTTGGTGGTGGTAATGCACCTTAAAGTTGGTTGCCGACCGCCATATAAAGTCCAAAGAAGAAGATTACTAGAAACGAACTTGGTTTACAGTTTTATCTGTGGATTAATTGTCGGAGTAGAGGACCTTGTGCATTTCAGGTAAAATAACGACCCGACATTTCTATCCCAGGACAAATTAGATAGCAACAGCAAGCTAGCTAAATTGCCATGAATGTTTCATGCGTTTTGACCTGTCTGTGTGTCCTGATTGCATCTGGTGTGGATGGACAAAATCAAAATGTGCGATGGCTCATGCGGACGGGCGTGCGTGCCCGGTCTACTCAGCATGTCAGCTTGTCTGGGCATGGACTCTACAGGGTGTTGAAAGCGTTCCACAAGGATTCTGGCCCATGTTGACTCCAATGCTTCCCACAGATGTATCAAGTTAGCTGGATGTCTTTTGGTTGGTGGATCATTCTTATTATTATAAGAGTGTGCAAAGCTGTCAAGGCAAAGGGTGGCTACTTTGAAGAATCTCAAATATAAAATATTTTGATAGTACATGATTCCATACGTGTTATTTAATAGTTTTGATGTCTTCACTATTATTCTACAGTGTAGACAATAGTCAAAATAAAGAAAATCAGTTGAATGAGTGGGTGTGTCCAAACTTTTGACTGGTACTGTATTTGTTTACATCCCTGTTAGTGAGCTTTTCTCCTTTGCCAAGATAATCCATCCACCTGACACGTGTCGCATATCGATGAAGCCGATTAAACAGCATGATAATTACATAGGTGCACCTTGTGCTGGGGACAATAAAAGGCCACTCTAAAATTTGCAGTTTTGTCACACAACACAATGCCACAGATGTCTCAAGTTTTGAGGGAGCGTGTAATTGACATGATAACTGCAGGAATGTCCACTAGAGCTGTTGCCAGAGAATTGAATGTTAATTTCTCTACCATACGCTGGTTTGAATTCAAGGTATCTGTGACCAACAGATGCATATCTGTATTCAAAGTAATATGAAATCCATAGATTAGGGCCTAATGAATTTATTTAAATTTACATATTTCCTTATCTACTGTGACTCAGAACAATTTCAAAGATTTGACTATGCTGTGTTTCTATTTTTGTTCTTTGTGTTTGTGTGTGTCATAGAGATATATTTATATCATTTATTGGTATTTTTTAATGGGTTGGGGTCACCCCTCACGGGGATGCGTGTTACGCACCTGTTAATTACAACTATAAGAAATCTATAAATTATATCCAGCTCAGGGCTCCAGCTATGCATTTGGTTTGCCAACTCAGTCTTTCTTAAAGTATGGGTCGCGACCCAAAATGGATTGCGACGTGTCAGAGTAAATTCATAATTATTTCATTTATTACTGGAATTGATTTGGCCAAGTGCATCTGCGCTCTCTGTCCAGTGCTCTCTCTGCTGTTTGGCAGCTGCGCGAGCGGGAGATGCCCTGTGCTTCGCTGCTTACCGGATCTTTTTTCTGCACTTTTCTTGAAGATCACTCCGCGACACATACAACGCAGCGCTGTGGTTCAGCAGCAGATGATGAACTGTCAGCCACTGACATATCATTCCCACTCGCCATCACTCACGGCTTTCATCAAATGGACTCATGCTAGCCACAAGTTCTGGCTGAGCTCAATTGTCATGAACCGCAAATACAGCGATGAGTTTCTCTCTTTCATACACATTTATAACGAGGAGCGCCCACAATGTGTTTTGTGCGAGGAAGTGCTTAGTAGTGCTTCGACAGTGGAAAAGTAAGTCAGCTAGTAAGGCATTGTTGTCATTTTAACAGGTGATGATACGCAGAAATAAAGGAGTACTAACTAACTCTCATAGTAGTTGATGTGAGTTTCTCTTTCAAACAATCCCCTGGCCTTGTACACAGCTAATAGGTAACGTTAGCCAAAGCAAGCTAGCTACTGTGCAACCCTTAGTAACAGTACAGATGAAAAATAATCAGGACTACTGTAGATCTTACTGTAGAAATTGTTAAACTAGTCTAGGTTGGAACTGTTGCTTTTAAAATACAAGTACATTTGATTCTTAACTGGAATAAACTGATTGAAGCAAGATGCTTTTTGAGGCAAACCCACTCACACAGTTCTAGGTTGCTCATCTACAGCAGGAAGCGGTCTCCAGCCTGACTGAGAAAGCAGTAGATGTTCTGATCCAGTTTGGCACCACATACCTATGCAAGTCAGTGTTGCACTGTCAAAAACAGAGCCCAGAATAGACATGCTTGTTGAAAACTTCAACCAGCCACACACCTCTCATTCAAACTGTGTGTCTGGTCTACATCTGTGTGATGTGATCAATCAGTTTATTCCAGTTCAGAATAAAAAATGTGTTTGAATTTTAACAGCAACAGTTCTAACCTAGACTTTCTTTCAACAATAATTTTTTACAGTAAGCTGTACAGTAGGCCTGCTCATTTTTCAGCTGTACTGTAACTTAGGGTTGCACTATCAAAAAGCCTGTGTGTGTTCTGTTATTCATCTGTGTGATGTGATCAATCAGTTTATTCCAGTTCAGAACGAAAATGATTTATTGTATTTTAACAGCAACAGTTACAGGCTAGACAGATATGTTAGTGTTTTTAATGGGGGAAAATAAACATTAATTTATATTTATATGGATATTTGTTTTTGTCTATATTGCATTTATTTTAGGCATAAGTGCAATATGAATGAAAAAGGAAACCGCACACTGCTCTTGATAGTATCACTGATCTTTAATAAGTTTACGTATCGGCCTCACAGCCTTCCTCAGAGCTTTTGTGAGGTTTTTTAAATTAGCACCCTTATGTAGACTTAGCCCCACCCACATCCGTTTCACGCATCGAAAGGGGTTGGAGGCGAAGGAAAAACATAAGTGCTACCAAATATAAGAATATGCATTTTATAAATATTCAAATAAAGTGTGTAAATAAGACGTATTAAACACGTTTGTAAAACCACAATGAGGACATAGACCTACCGAGCAAGTTTTCATTACATTTTGTGTACATCGTACGAAAAACAGAGTAATCTTAAATAGGGGCATAATTCATGTTCAAATTCACAACATAACATACATAGGCATTTCACCATTAAGACCTTCAGGAAATAATGTCTGGAGGGTGAAAATCCAAAAACATTCTCTTTTACTCAGAGTATTATTAACATCACCTCCCCTGTCTGATATCTTAACTTTCTCTATGCCACAAAATCTAAAGGTAGAAATGTCATGCTTTAGGTCATTAAAATGTACTGCGACTGGATAATCCCTGTCGTTTCTCCTGATTGAATTTTTATGTTCACTGATTCTCTGTTTGAGAGCCCATATGGACATTTAATAATGTAACTAACATGGGTGGTGGAACACGTAATAATGTCATTTATTTGGAACTGTTTTCCTGTGTGTGTGGCAGAAATATTCACACTTCATCATATTGTTGCACGGTGCGCATCCTCTGCCTTTATAGCTACCATTTGGAAGAGGGCGTAAAAGATCCTGGCTGATTTTCTTTTGTGGCTGGCAGTTGGCATGAACCAATTTATCGTGTAAATTGCGACCTCTCCTATACACAATAAGTGGTGTTTTTTTTAATTCAGCCGGCAAAACTGGGTCCGATGATAAAATATACCAGTGTTTCTTTACCGCATCTCCCACTTTTCGCGAGTTCAAAGTATATGTAGTTTGTGAACATTACGGAGTGTTCTTTAGCTTTAGTTTTTGTAGCAGTTCATTTCGTGTTTTTCCCTATGTCAAATTAAGAGCTTCATCCACACATTGTGGCGAATAGCCTCTTACAAACCTAATGCGGATCTCCGCTGCTTTTTCTCCGTAATCCTCTGTGGAGTGGCATATATACGGCGCAGTCTGAAAAACTGGCTTCTTGGAAGGCCTCTTTTTAATGGCTCAGGGTGGAACCTGTCTCCATGTAATAGACTGTTTCTGTCCGTTTCTTTTCTATACAGAGTTGTAAACAGGGTTCCATTTGATTTCTCAATCCACATATCGAGGTAATGAACACGTTGAGTGTCACATTCAATAGTGAATTTGAGATTGGGGTCAATGTCATTGAGTAGTGCCATAAAGTATGACGGCTCTTTTTCCATTCCTTCCCATGTGCAAAAAATGTCATCAATATATCGATACCACTTCAGGACTTTATTCAAAAATGGATTTTCATTTTCATTATTAACAAAACGTTCTTCAAAAATACCCACATAAAGGTTAGCGTAGCTCAGAGCGAATGTGGAGCTCCAGATTAGAGCATATTTCCCTTTGGAACACCTGTGTGGGATCAACACTCTGTTTTCTATAGAAACGTTCATTGCTGAGTTGTCTCTGAAATTCTTCTTTAGATTTTTCATAGTCTAAAACAACCACCGCACCCCCCTTATCTGCAGGCTTAATAACCAAAGATGAATATTTCATTAATTCATTAAGTACCTGTTGTTCAGTTCTAGTGAGATTCTTCTGAATGTGGTTTGTTTGTCGCGTATATACTGACGTGGCTTCTTGTTCGACTAACCTACAATGGGTATTTATCTAGGAGTTAAACAACCATAGGACAGAATTTGCCTTTGGGCTTAAAATGGGTACCAGTTCTTTGACGTGTTTCTAGGCCTGAAAAAGTGTTTTGAGAACGCATGCTTAAGTTTAATCTTGCGAAAGAATTTAAACAGATCTACTTTTGTATTGAATGGTTTATCTATACATGTAGGTACAAAAGAGAGGCCCTTTAGATAAGACTGAGACTTGTGCGTCAGTAGGGTCTTTTTTGGAGAGGTTAATTACTGCGTCCTGCTGTAGCTCCGTGTCCACGGCCTGTGATCCTGGTCTCCTCTTCGACCGCTTGCCTCTCCTGCATCGTTTCTTTTCTTTCGTGGAGCCTTGTGTTGCTTCCGGGCTAAAAAAACCCGGCTGTGTGCCATGGTAGCTGGAGTCGCTGTCTGTAGGGAATTCTTTCTCAGTGGATCAAATCAAATCAAATCAAATCAAATCAAATTTATTTATATAGCCCTTCGTACATCAGCTGAAATCTCAAAGTGCTGTACAGGAACCCAGCCTAAAACCCCAAACAGCAAGCAATGCATGTGAAAGAAGCACGGTGGCTGGGAAAAACTCCCTAGGAAAAACTCCTGAGAAAGGCCAAAAACCTAGGAAGAAACCTAGAGAGGAACCAGGCTATGAGGGGTGGCCAGTCCTCTTCTGGCTGTGCCGGGTGGATATTATAACAGATGCCTCTGTGTCCAAGTTTCCATGTCGGCCTCTGCTCATGTCCTTGGGCCTTCCCATGCGTACACCTGGTTGAGCTGGTAGTCCTCTATCTCACTGATATTTCTTGATCTTTGTTGCTTGTAGAAAGTCTCTGTATTTCCCAATGGACTGATTGATCGTGTCGTCTATGGCTGAAATTTTGACCTAGAATCTCCTTCATTATAACCTCATGTTCGCTAATCTTCAACTTCTTTTACTTCCTTCGACACATGTTCAACGATTAATAGCATTAAATCTAAAGGACATTTGTTGAGGATTTCACCCCATTTCTGATTTTAAGTTTGACAGTCTAGTGCAGAACTGGGTTCTCCATGTTGGAGGTAGGGAAAATAATCTTGTTGGTGTCTTCTTGTGTGAATGAAAGGGTACTCGCACAATGCGTGGTAAGTGAGTTGATCTCTCGTAGTGGATCCATTGTATACTTGGTACTACTTTTTCTTTTTGTGTATACCTACAAGATTTCAGAGTGAAAAACAGTAATTCAAAAGGCACTCGCACATCTGAGCAATCTTTTTTGCAGGTGCATGGTAACGTACGCTAACCCCATTCCGTACGAGGCTGCAAAACAACTAATGGGACTGTAGCGACTGTGTTGACATCAAAATCTGGGGTGTGAACTACGTTTCTATTCAAGCGTTGATTGACATGGTAATGGCTCTATAGTATTGGAGAAAAGTAGAAAAAATTGACACCTCCGACGCTGTACGTTACATCGTGACGTGTCATGGCGTAACGTACAGCACGCATAAAGCTAATTCTGTCTTACAGCCTCACTCCACCAGGTGTAGCACTTCTCTCATCATTTAAAAACAAGAAATGGACAGTGACGGGGCTAAGGGGGATACCTAGTCATTTTTTGCGTCATCACTGCAAGCTATCATGACTCTCAAAAGCCGCTGTTTACTCCTGATGATCACTTTAGCACCACCCTAAAAACCCGATTGAAATTCGACACAAACCTTGAAATAGGTATGTAATGACACATTATATAAACTCTTTATACTGTTTTATTTACATTGTAGAGGCGATAGGTGATAAGTTGGACAGATCGAGTGAAAAAAGCCGTTGCCCCAAACATCTCTCCTTCTCACTATCACACAATAGGTTTAGCTTCCCCACACGCCATTTTTAAAAAGACCAGACGGAGCTCATTGCCTTCATGAATCATGCAGAGATGGTCATCATGAAGGTCTCGTCATTGATTTTGTTCGAAAGGAGAGAAATTGTGCTTTACAATGGTATTAATATTACAGTTGATCTGGAAGTATTATGTTTTTGGGGCGCTAAAATAAGGTAAATTGTACGGACAAGCGCGATGTACAAAAGTGAGTGCGTTCACGTTAACAGTTGAACAAGATGAAGGAGAAAGGAAACCGCACACTGCTCTTGATTGTATCACTGATCTTTAATAAGTTTACGTATCGGCCTCACAGCCTTAGTCAGAGCTTTTGTGAGTTTTTTTTTAAATTAGCACCCTTATGTAGACTTAGCCCCACCCACATCCGTTCCACACATCGAAAGGGGTTGGAGGCGAAGGAAAAACATAAGTGCTAAGGCCGTGAGGCCGATACGTAAGCTTATTAAAGATCAGTGATACTATCAAGAGCGGTTTCCTTTTTCCTTCATGTACAACTGTTACCATGCACCTGCAAAAATGATTGCTCAGATGTGCGAGTGCCTTTTGAATTTAGGCATAAGTGCAATGAAATGTACTGATATTTATGTATAGTTGCTTATTTTCCCAAGGGTCCCAGGAAAACACTGAATTTCTAATTTGGGTCCCAGGCTGAATTAGTTTAACCTGTCTGGGAACCTGGGACGCTTGCGTCCCACCCTAGTCAACAGCCAGTGGAATCGCGTCGCGCGAAATAGAAATACCTCATAAATGCTATAACTTCAATTTCTCAAACATATGACTATTTTACACCATTTTATAGATACACCTCTCCTGAATCGAACCACGTTGTCCGATTTCAAAAAGGCTTTACAGCAAAAGCAAAACATTAGATTATGTTAGGAGAGTACCCTGCCAAAAAAAATCACACTGCCATTTTCAAAGCAACTAGCATGCATCACAAATACCCAAAACACAGCTAAATGCAGCACTAACCTTTGACAATCTTCATCAGATGACACTCCTAGGACATCATGTTACACAATACATGCATTTTTTGTTCGATAAAGTTCATATTTGTATATAAAAACAGCATTTTACATCGGCGCGTGACGTTCAGAAAATATTTTCCCTCAAATGCTTCCGGTGAATCAGCGCTACAATTTACAAAATTACTATTCGAAAACATTGTTTAAATGTAATATTGTCATTCAAAGAATTATGGATTAACATCTCGTGAATGCAACCGCATTGCCAGATTTAAAAATAACTTTACTGGGAAATCACACTTTGCAATAAACGAGGTGGTATTCTCAGAAAAATAGGCTAGGCGATACATGTTAGTGCCATCTTGGAACCATCTAAAATCAAATATACTATTGTAAATATTCCCTGACCTTTGATTATCTTCATCAGAAGGCACTTCCAGGTATCCCAGGTCCACAACAAATGTAGTTTTGTTTGAAAAAGTTAATAATTTATGTCCCAATAGCTCCTTCTTGTTTGCGCGTTCCGAAGGCTACTCAAAATGTACTGTAGCGCGCAGGACTTGTCGTCACGAATGTGCAAAAAATATATATTTACGTTCGTTCGAACATGTCAAACGTTGTATAACATAAATCTTTAAAGCCTTTTTCAACCAGAGCTTCAATAATATTCAAGGCGGACGATTGCATTGTCTTACTAAACGTTTCGGAATGAGAGGGTACCCATGGGCGCCCGCGTCATAGTAGTAATGGCCCTCCCCCTGTGACCAACTTTCCAAGCCTCTCTTTCGGTCAGTTTCTACCATAGAAGACTCAAACCACTTTGTAAAGACTGTTGACATCTAGTGGAAGCCTTAGGAAGTGCTAAATGAATCCTAACTCACGGTGTGTTTCATAGGCAAAGTGTTGAAGGTGATTCCACAAATCAGATTTCCACTTCCTGCATGGAATCTTCTCAGGTTTTGGCCTGCCATATGAGTTCTGTTATACTCACAGACACCATTCAAACAGTTTTAGAAACGTTAGTGTTTTCTATCCAAATCTACTAATTATATGCATATTCTAGTTACTGGGCAGGAGTAGTAACCAGATTAAATCGGGTACGTTTTTTATCCGGCTGTGCAAATACTGCCCCCTATCCCCAACAGGCTAAGAACCCCTGTGCTAATTTGCTGACTAAGTGGCTAGATGTCAAGGTCAAGCTTCTTGATTACAGCAGAGAAATTAAATCAGAGAGATCCTATTAAATTACTATTAGTATTCTAATTCTTAATTCTTAATTATATGCATTAAATCATCTCCTGGATCGAAATCTGTGCGTCTCCACAAAAAAAAAAAAAAAAAAAATGGTGCCCCTTGTCTGCACATTCGGTTAAACCGTATACACCGGTATGGTACAGAAACAGTATGAAAATGTGCATACCACCCAACCCTACTAAGTACCCTCGGCCAGGAAACACCATTGGTGTGTCTGAGCCCTAAGTACTGTTATAATACTCCACTGTTTGTGCTGCTGCAGGGCTCTGTTAATTGAATCAGACCTAGCCAGCCTCTCTCTTTGGAAAGCGCTTCAATGTAAACAACATTTATTATGCTGAAGCCTCTCTCTCTCATCGTCTCTCCCTCTTCTCCCATACAACACAGCAGAGCAGCAATGTGTGTGTTGCATCGTGTTAGTGGACATTTATTACCACTATTTGATCCAGGTGCAGATGTGCTTTTTGATGTTTTATCTCTCTCTTTTGATGATTTCTGTTTTTATTCTAGCCATTAAGGGGATCAATTGGTGTGCGCGTGTGTAGGCCTTGTTATTGCTAATGGGTTATAATGGACAGTAATGGCCTGTGTTTGTAGTTGACCTTTTCATCTCAGAGGCTTTAGAGCTTTAGATGGCATAACACCCTCCTTCATCAATAGATAGGAGTAGGAGGAACCACCTTTATATCAAGTAGATGTGGGACACCATTTTAGAGTCAAGCTTTTCAACAGGCACAGCTCCCCCTTTTAGGCCTAGCCTTTTACCTCCTTGATGGGGTTTGATCACATTGTATTGGAACTCTTCTAATTCGAGCAGCGTTTCATTTAAACTTCAGTTATTGTGAATAAAGCTCAGGTGTAAGTCTTTCGCTCTGTCCCCTCTCTCGGTGTCTGTCTCTCTCTCTCTGTCTCGGTCTCTCCTTCTGTTGCGCTCTGGTTCTGTCTTGTTCTGTTGCGCTCTCGTTCTGTCTGGTTGTTGCGCTCTCACTCTGTCGTGGTCGCGCTCTGTCATCGTGTCTGTGGTGGTCCGCTCTGTCGTGCGGTCGCGGTCTCCCTCTGTCATGGAGACAGAGCTCTCTGTCTCCCATGCTCTCTGTCTCCCATGCTCTCTGTCTCCCTTTCTCTCCCTATATTAGTATTGAGAGGTGTTGATGGACTCTCCTAGTCTGTCAGCTTTCCAAACATGTTATAATGTGCTGAATCATGCCTGAAATTCCTGTGACCAATACGCTGTCCAGTCAGGACCAGGAATGTGCGCGCACACACACACACACACACACACACACACACACACACACACACACACACACACCTGCGATTAATGACTTTGTACATCACACACTGTCTCGATCTGCCTGACCCCCCACCCCCCATCTCTGTGAATGTGCTGCAGCCTTAAATGAGTGCTCATGTGGCTCTGCTGCTCTGGTGAGCAGGCACAATGACATTTCTCCTCCTTGTGTCACTGGCTGGACAGGCCCAGTCTAACCAAGCCAGGGAGCCCTCCTTAACGGCCTGCCCAGCCCGGCCCAGCCATGTGAAATTAGGTCACTGGGAGACAATGGCTTGGTCTGGCACAAAAGGATTTTATCCCCCTCTTTCTTCCTCTCCCACTTGTCTCTCATTGCCTAACCTATAGTCCAAGAAAGTTATTCTGAATTTGCAAACTCCCATATTTACCCTCCTAAATGAGCTGCCTCAAATCGGTAGTACGTAGTCACACATTCTTGAAGACCTGTTTGAGTTTTAGCTGCCATTTAGATATTAGCTACCACGTCATCAAGCAACAGATTTCAGCAAAGCACACAACAGAACAGTGTACTGTCTACACTCGGTTTGATGTTTTTATGAAATAGTTTTCATTTAATGGTTTTTAATCATAGCTGAAGTTTGTGTTGCTACTGGTTCTGCGACTGGTCCGCCTTTACAGCTGGGAACGCAGGTTTGTGTCCGGGATTCCTGTTAAGTAGCAGTTAGTGTTAGCCTGCTCCATTTTCATAATGGCTATCTGTCCTAGCCCACCAGTGTTTTTATTCACGGCTGGGCACAAATGCTTCAGGTGTGAGATGATTTCCACACAATCACAAGATGCAGATAAGGTGGAACTGGAAAATGGACAGGGATTTGTCTGCCCTAAATGCACTGCCATCAAGCATCTTAGGGAGAGATCCTCCGGCTGTTAGCTCGGCTGAGAGAAAAGGAAAACCTGCTTTCTAAGTACACCGACCTTGCTGTAACCCAGGCAAACCCAATCTCAGTTTTAAATTCCTCCTATAGCAAAGCTTTTGAGTCCAGCAGTGTTGATCTGTCCCAATCAAGCGCTCAGATGTTAAGCCATGGGAGACTGGACACTCACAAGCCGTAGGAGATCAGGGAGGCAGTCTTGGCCACCCATCTATCCAAGAAGATCCGGTCCAGCTATCAAACAGCTTTGCCTGGCTTGAGACCAACCTACCAGCCCCGGGAGTCAGCACGGATCCTAGGTGTATACCAGCCGCCGGCTGCCCAGTGGCACCCTTTTGGCCTGCCTACTGTCTGTGGACCGACCCAGGAGCACGTGTTATTGCCCACAGTTCTGACCAACTACTCCAATATTTACACCTTCACTCACACGGGTTTTAACAACCTTTGTTTTAGGCGATCTGAGGGAGGACTACAAACATATTTTTTACCGACCCTCGCTAGCACAGGGAAGATCATTTTTCCTGGACCCCTCTCGTGCTACCGAAGGGGTTCGGAACGCTTTAGCTGACTCTTTGCCTTAAATGAGTACCTAAAGAAACTTTGGAATAACAGGAATGTCTCTTTGTGTCAACTTTGATTTGCTGTGGGAGCAACCAGCACTTTTTAAAAGAGACTGGATTCATCCTAACCGCAGGGATTCCAGGATTATTTCCAGCAACATCGCAAACTGTTTGGTAGTGCTACAGTTCTCTTTGTCAGAATAAGCAACAGAGGACTTGGAAACCATACTCCTATAGAAATGGCACTATGGTCATTATGAGTGACCTAATTTATGTTCCTTTAACGCCGCCTCCTAGTGAGTTTATACAAACTCATCTCTTACCATTCTGATAGATTGAAGACAGTCAGAAAACGTGGTTGTAACGTTAATAAGTTGGTTGTTATTCCATTGGTTACCTCTAGGCAGATACCACAGAGGCAAAGTAGGGCCCACTCATTGAATATTTCACTGTCAAATGTTAGAGCAATCACTAGTAAAACCATTCTCGTGAATGACCTCATTACTGAGCTCAAAGTTGATTTGAATGTTTCTAACTGAAACCTGGCTGTCTTCAGACTGTAGTGCCGCTCTTATTGAAGCCTCGCCCCCGGACTACAGCTTTTCATACTCTAACAGAAAAGTTGAAAAGGGGTGGGGGGGGGGGGGGCATCCTCTATTTTTACTAGTGCTCTGCTTTAAGGGCTTTTCATTTGGCGACTTTGGATCTTTTGAGCATCTTGCTTTACTGTCTAAATATCAGCCACCATTGCTGGCCATAACCTTGTATAGGCCACCAAAACACTGCCCACTTTCTTTATTGATTTCTCTTAACTATTGACTATTGTCCTTGAGAACTATGATGAAATCATTGTTGGGCGATTTTTAATATTTATGTTGACAAAGAGACTGACTCCAAGGCCATTGGTTTTATGAATCTTTTGAGCTCTATGGACTTTATCCAACATGTTACTGGGCCCACAAATAACTGTGGCCATACTCTGGACCTGGTTCTACTGACATATCCTCTACTGTTGATGTTGCTTTATCTGATCACCACTGTGTGTTTTTTACTAGCTTGTAGCCCACAGCACATGGTAATACTGAACACATTAAGAAACGCTATCTTACCTCTGAAGGTACTACAGAATTTATTGAGTGTATGAACAATACTCCATGACCTATTTTGCCTTCCACTTGTCATGATTTAGTTAACTTTAATAGGAATTAAAGGCAACCGTTGATACCATAGTTCCAGTAAAGTTGAAAAAGCCCACATCCAAACAGAGACCTCTTGGATGAGTGAGAAAACAAATAAATTAAAGAGAAATTGCAGAAAAGCAGAGTGGAAGTGGAGAAAGTCAGTTGCAGGTCCATTATGATATTCTGAGAAAGCAACTTGGCATATACAGTACCAGTCGAAAGTTTGGACACACCTACTCATTCTACATTGTAGAATAATAGTGAAGACATCAAACTATGAAATAACACATGGAATCATGTACTAAACCAAACAAGTGTTAAATTAGATTTTAGGTTCTTAAAAGTAGCCACCCTTTGCCTTGATGACAGCTTCGCACACTCTTGGCATTCTCTAAACCAGCTTCACCTGGAATGCTTTTCCAACAGTCTTGAAGGAGTTCCCACATATGCTGAACATTTGTTGGCTGCTTTTCCTTCACTCTGCGGTCCAACTCATCCCAAACCATCTCAATTGGGTTGAGATCAGGTGATTGTGGAGGCCAGGTCATTTGATGTAGCACTCCCATTATTCTCCTTGGTTAAATAGCCCTTACACAGCCTGGAGGTGTTTTGGGTTATTGTCCTGTTGAAAAACAAATGATAGTCCCGCTAAGCGCAAACCAGATGAGATGGCGTATCGCTGCAGAATGCTGTGGTATCTAAATAAATCAGACGGTGTCACCAGCAAATCACCATCACACCACCTCCATGCTTCAGGGCGGGAGCCACACATGCGGAGATCATCCGTTCACCTACTCGCCATTTTACAAAAACACGGCGGTTGGAACCAAAATCTCAAATTTGGACTCATCAGGCCAAAGGACAGATTTCCACCGGTCTAATGCCCATTGCTCTTGTTTCTTGGCCAAAGCAAGTCTCTTCTTATTATTGGTGTCCTTTTAGTAGTGCATTCCTTGCAGCAATTTGACAATGGCCTGATTCACACAGTCTCCACTGAACAGTTGATGTGTCTGTTACTTGAACTCTGACGCATTTATTTGGGCTGAAATTTCTGAGGCTAGTTACTCTAATGAACTTATCCTCTGTAGCAGAGGTAACTCTGGGTCTTCCTTTCCTGTGGCGGTCCTCACGAGAGCCAGTTTCATCATAGCGCTTGATGGTTTTTGCAACTGCACCTGAAGAAACTTTCAAAGTTCTTAATTTTCCGTATTGACTGACCTTCATGTCTTAAAGTAATGATGGACTGTTGTTTCTCTTTGCTTATTTGAGCTGTTCTTGCCATAATATGGACTTGGTCTTTTACCAAATAGGGCTATCTTCTGTATTACCCCCCCCCCCCCCCACCTTGGTCACAACTCAACTGATTGGCTCAAACGCAAATGCATTCCAGGTGACTACCTCATCAAAGCTGGTTGAGAGAATGTCAAGCTGTCAAGGCAATGGGTGTCTACTTTGAAGAATATTAAAAATATTTTTATAACACTTTTTTGATTACTCCGTGATTCCATATGTGTTATTTCATAGTTTTGATGTCTTCACTATTATTCTACAATGTAGACAATCGTAAAAATAAAGAAAAACCCTGGAATGAGTAGGTCCATACTTACGAATGGTACTGTATAACAAGGCAATTAGAAATGCCAGACGGGCTCATTTTTCACTCATACTCTGAATAATTAGTTCTCTTCTCGACCATTGATGTCTTGATAAATCCTTCCCCCGCAAACCTATGTGAACTTTCCTCCACATCTAAATGTAATTATTTTGCGGCATATTTCAAAGATAAGATGACAAACATTCGGCTGGGTATCAGTCAACCAAGACCTCCCCTAGCCTACCACGCAAAGGCACTTTGGATTTATTTTCCCTGGTTGACACAGACGTGCTCAGCAAGGTGATATCACAAATTAAGCCTTCTACCTGCCTTTTTCGATTCTATCCCCTTCACCTACTTTAAGTTTTAATTGCATATCTGAAGAAGTGCAAGCTACTGTTAATCACTCCATTTTCACAGGCACATTCCCCACTGCACTAAAAACTGCTAAGGTGAAACCCCTTCCTGAAGAAAAGTAATCTAGATTATTGAGCTCTTAAAGTGGTAAATGATCTTAGAGCCAACACAGATGCCTAACAGCTCTTTGTCCTTGTGCTCTTTGATTTAAGTGCTGCATTCAACACTGTTGACCATGTCCTTCTGGACAGACTGGAGAGGTGGGTTGGCCCTTCTGGTCCAATTCTAAATTGGTTTAGGACCTATAACCGGTCGAGAGCTTCTTGTCACCCTTGGTGAACATTACTCAGAGAAAATAAATATCACGTGGCGTTCCACAAGGTTCGATTTTGGGTCCGGTACTGTTCAGTTTATATATTACCCCTTGCCTGCATTATCAGAAAGCACAGCATTGATTTTCACTGCTACGCAGACGATACACAACTTTACATTTCTGTGTCACCAGAGAATTTTAGCACCACGTATAAATTATTCCACTGTATTAGTGATTTTAAATACTTGGATGGCTCACAACCTCCTCTAGCTAAATCAAGACCAGACCGAGGTACTTACTGTTGGAGCCAAAACACAGAGAGAGAATCTGGCCGCACGTTTTAATTCATGGGAAATAAAGACACAACACCAGGTAAAAAACCTACGTGTTATTTTAGATTCTGAACTCCATTTAGAATCACACATTAGCAATGTGACCAATATATTTTTGCCACCTGAGGAAAATTGCCAAGGTGCAGCCTTTTAACTATCCCAAAGCCTAGGACAAAGAGGCATGGAGAGGCATCCTTTAGTTACTGTACCCCCAGCCTCTGGAATAGGCTGCAAGAGAACCTGAGGGGCTCTGGAATAGGCTGCAAGAGAACCTGAGGGGCTCTGGAATAGGCTGCAAGAGAACCTGAGGGGCTCTGGAATAGGCTGCTAGAGAACCTGAGGGGCTCTGGAATAGGCTGCAAGAGAACCTGAGGGGCTCTGGAATGGGCTGCTAGAGAACCTAAGGGTCTCTGGAATAGGCTGCCAGAGAACCTGAAGGGGGCCAAAACTGGACATATTTAAAATCTCTTAAAACACATATTTTTAGCATGTCAGCATTATCATACAGCGCAACCCATCTCTACATTAGCCTTTAGCTTACCCCTCTGTAGCATGCTCATCCCTTGTTCTTTCCTTCAGCACTGAGTAGCCCTTGTTCTTGCCCTTAGCTTAGCATTCAGTCATTGTTTTAGTATCAGTGCTGTGGCTGCCAGGTCCTCACCCTTCACCACACCACTGACTACCCCCTCTCTCCCTGGCTGGCCAGCACTGCTCCATACCCCTTTGTCTGTGTCTCCAATGACACCCTATTCCACATATAGTGCACTACTTTTTACCAGAGCCATATAGGGCAACACATTTTGTGCACTATGTGAGGGATAGCTAGTCATTATGAGTTTTTTTCAGCCTGTCTGAATGAGGTAAGATGGCAGTGGGACAGACAGACAGACAGTCTGTCTGACTGACTGGCTGGCCTAAAGCCCCTAGCACAGCCATTCTCCAGCCAAGAGTGACTGCATCACCCTCAACAAGCCTCTACACACAGAAACACACACAGAGGTAGCAGCACCACCTCTCAATGTCACAATCACGCTTTATGCAGAATGGAAAATCTCCTGGATTATGTTTATGCATAGTGTATAGATGGGTGGGTTGTTTAGCAACAGAACCGATGCGTGCACAACAGTGGAGAAAAACAGGCGTGGTTGGCTTAGAATTAAAGGACTGTTGACAACATGGAAACTATTTCCTCTCCAAATCTTTATTGAAACCATAAATACATTTGCATAATGATCACTTGTTGTCTCTCAAATACATTGTTACGGAGACGGGGAGTGAAGAGTTGCTTCAGGGATTTGTTGGCTGCCCATCCTCATAAGAAGGAAGGGAAACCTATGTATGTTCTGCCATGGCATGTTCAAAGTTTAAAAGTGCGGCAGCTTCTGTTCTTCTACAGTATATCTTCAATCGCCTGGGGATTGAGGCTTCAGTCAGCCATCTGACCCCCATCTAAACTCCAACCCTTCAGAAGCCTGTTCAGTGAGTCAGCAGGTTTAACCAGCCTCTGATGACAGGGCTGTTCTGTCTATGCTGGCATAGGTCTCTGACAGGTGCCATTTACTGTAGTGTTGCCCCGGGTACATCTTACCGTACCTGCTTATCTGGGCTCTCTGCCGAGTTTGTTTCTCCCATACTTCCTCACATCCTGTAATTACCTTTTTATTTGTTCTTTCACTCAGGTGCTTTCCACCGCGGCAACCGCAACTGCTTTGAGTTATTATCTAAATTAAGAGGGTGGTGACCGCTTCTGAATAACAGAAGGCATGACAGTCATTCTGATCTTTGCACTGCAGGGGTGTGTGTGTGTGTGTGTGCGTGCGCTAGGTCATAAATTGAGACGGGAACTTGGTGTTGTCTGGCTGTACCCAGGTCCTGGAGCTCTTCATATTTAGAATGTGTAAAACCACATGTTAGTTCTGTTATTTTACTAGCAGTTTATTGTGATGACTAGTTTTCATGGTACCCAGTCTCTTGTGCCACGTCGTACACATACACACGTACGCAGACACACTGACATTCAGAGCTCCAGTGCCAGTATCATGCAGTATTGATGGGGGGGTGAAGATATCAACAGATATAAAATATACATCACCTCAACTCAGGGCTGCTCTTTCACAACTGTTTAGTGTTGCATCAGATACACATGACTGCTAACAGGGTGTACGTAGGCTATGTCCTGCAATAACCACAATACAGGTTGTTTTCTTAAAGCTACTGTTTAGTCTCAACCACACACTGACGTCATTGGCAGTGAGTCATGCTGACCTCGGTCAGAGCTCGTTAAAGTCCTAATATTACACAGATCCATTGTCAGAAATCATATGTCCCAACCTGGTTCATTCTTAGTGGTGTGAGTGAGAATGGGTTTTGTTTGTACATGTCTTTTCAGCTGACAGAACACACCCACAGGCATAGAGCATACTGAAGGCACTGGGTTCTTTTCTAAAGCTGCATGCATTGGACACACCCACCTAGCTACACCCACACAGCCCTGTGGTAATAGAGGTGTATGTAGTAGAGGAGCAGGATTCCCCCTCTCTCATGTCTCGGATGGATGTGTTGCGTTCAGAACGAGGAGACGTTTTAAGACTTTTTAGGGCCAGCAATCACGGAACCAAACATGTCATCCATTTATTTATTTTCCATGCTATATCACACACTATTTTACATACAGCAGGTTCTTAAAGAGCAAAAGAGTGATCTGCTTCATGTTTTCATTTTTTGCCATGGAAACAATAGTGACACTGGTATTGTCACAACCTTATTACTTTATTTTTGTTTTGGAACCAGCTAGTTCAGGTTACATTACATCATCCTGTACTTACTCATGCTCACATGAATAGTCAGTGAAATTATAGTTCTTCAAAACATTCATGCATCACCTACACTGAGTACACAAAACATTAGGAATACCTGCTCTTTCCATGACAGACTGACCAGGTTAATCCAGGTCAAAGCTATGATCCCTTATTGATGTCATTTGTTAAATCCACTTCAATCAGTATAGATGAAGGGGAAGAGACGGGTTAAAGAAGGATTTTTAAGCTTTGAAACAATTTACACATGGATTTAAGTGCCTTTTGAATGGGGTATGGTTGTAGGTACCATGCGCCAAGAACTGCAACGCTGCTGGGTTTCTCACGCTCAAAGGTTTCCCGTGTTTGTCAAGAATGGTCCACCACCCAGGCACCCAAAGGACATCCAGCCAAGTTGACACAACTGTGGGAAGCAGTGAAGTCAACATGGGTCAGCATCCCTGTGGAATGCTTTTTACACCTTGTGAAGTCCATGCCCTGACGAATTGAGTCTGTTCTGAGGGCAAAACGGGGGTGCACTCAATATTAGGAAGGTGTTCCTAATGTTTTGTACACTCAGTGTAACTGCACAACAACTTTAATTAACTATTTATTGAGTTTTATAAAGGCATGCTGATGCATTACCTTGCCGACTCTTGCTAGGTCTCTGTTACTATAACTCTTTTGACTCATTACATACGCTGCTGCTACTGCTTATCTATCCTGCTGCATAGTCACTTTACCCCTACCTATATGTACACTACCGTTCAAAAGTCACTTAGAAATGTCCTTGTTTTTGAAAGAAAAGCACGTTTTTTTGTCCATTTAAAATAACATCAAATTGATATCTGTGACCAACAGATGCATATCTGTATTCCCAGTCACGTGAAATCCGTAGTGTCGACATTTCATGTTATAAATGACTCTTGTAGCTGGAAACTGCAGATTTCTTTATGGAATATCTACATAGGCGCACAGAGGCCCATTATCAGCAACCATCACGCCTGTGTTCCAATGGCACGTTGTGTTAGCTAATCCAAGTTTATAATTTTAAAAGTATAATTGATCATTAGAAAACCCTTTTGAAATTGTTAGCACAGCTGAAAACTTGTGCTCATTAAAGAAGAAATAAAACTGGCCTTCTTTAGACTAGTTGAGTATCTGGAGCATCAGCATTTGTGGGTTCGATTACAGGATCAAAATGGCCAGAAACAAAGAACTTTCTTCTGAAATTTGTCAGTCTATTATTGTTCCGAGAAATGAAGGCAATTCCATGCGAGAAATTGCCAAGAAACTGAAGATCTCATACACTGCTGTGAACTACTCCCTTCACAGAACAGCACAAACTGGCGTTAACCAGAATACAAAGAGGAGTGGGAGGCTCCGGTGCACAACTGGGCAAGTACATTAGAGTGTCTAGTTTGAGAAACAGACACCTCACAAGTCCTCAATTGGCAGCTTCATTAAATAGTACCCGCAAAACACCAGTCTCAACGTCAACAGTGAAGCGGCGACTCCGGGATGCTGGCCTTCTAGGCAGAGTTGCAAAGAAAAAGCCATGTGTCAGACTGGCCAATTAAAAATAAAATATTAAGATGGGCAAAAAAAACACACTGGACAGAGGAACTCTGCCTAGAAGGCCAGCGTCCCGGAGTCGCCTCTTCACTGTTGACGTTGAGACTGGTGTTTTGCGGGTACTATTTAATGAAGCTGCCAGTTGAGGACTTGTGAGGCCCCTGCACTCGGTGCTGATATCCCTTGTATATTACCAAGTTTTAGTTTCTCATTGTGTATTTCTTCCACATTTTATTATTTTTCTATTTTTACACTGAACTAAAATATAAACGCAACATGTAAAGTGTTGGTCCCATGTTTGATGAGCTGAAATAAGATCCCAGAAATTGTGCACAAATTTGTTTACATCCTTGTTAGTGAGCATTTCTTCTTTGCCAAGATAATCCATCCACCTGACAGATGTGGCATATCAAGAAGCTGATTAAACAGCTTGATCATAACACAGGTGCACCTTGTGCTTGGGACAATAAAAGGCCACTCTAAAATGTGCAGTTTTGTCACACAACACAATGCCACAGAAGTTTTGAGGGAGCGTGCAATTGGCATGCTGACTGCAGGAATGTCCACCAGAGCTGTTGCCAGAGAATTTAATGTTAATTTATCTACCAACGTCGATTTAGAGATTTTGTCAGTACGTCCAACCGCCTTCACAACCGCAGACCACATGTATGGCGTTGTGTGAGCCAGCGGTTTGTTGATGTCAACGTTGTGAACAGAGTGCCCCATGGTGCCGGTGGGGTTATGGTATGGGCAGGCATAAGCTATGGACAACAAACACATTGCAGATACCGTGATGAGATCCTGAGGCCCATTTTGTTAAAGGTATCTGTGACCAACAGATGCATATCTGTATTCCCAGTCACGTGAAATCCATAGATTACAACCTAATGCATTTATTTCAATTGACTGATTTCCTAATATGAACTGTACAGTGGCTTGCGAAAGTATTCTCCCCCTTGGCATTTTTCCTATTTTGTTGCCTTACAACCTGGAATTAAAATATATTTATTGGGGGGGTTGTATCATTTGATTTACACAACATGCCTAACACTGAAGATGCTAAATATTTTTTCTTGTGGAACAAGAAATAAGACAAAAAAACTGAACTTGAGCGTGCATAACTATTCACCCCCCAAGTCAATACTTTGTAGAGCCACCTTCCCCATAGCGTGATGCTGCCACCACCATGTTTCGGTGTGATGAGAGGTGTTGGCTTTGCACCAGACATAGCGTTTTCCTAGATGGCCAAAAAGCTTTTTATTTTAGTCTCATCTAACCAGAGTACCTTCTTCCATATGTTTGGCGAGTCTGCCACATGCCTTTTGGCGAACACCAAAGGTGTTTGCTTGTTTTTTTCATTAAGCAATGGCTTTTTTTCTGGCCATTCTTTCGTAAACCCCAGCTCTGTGGAGTGTACGACTTAAAGTTGTCCCATCGACAGATACTCCAATCTCCGCTGTGGAGCTTTGCAGCTCCTTCAGGTTTAGATTTAGTCTCTTTGTTGCCTCTCTGATTAATGCCCTCCTTGCCTGGTCTGTGAGTTTTGGTAGACGGCCCTCTCTTGGCAGGTTTGTTTTGGTGCCATATTCTTTCAATTTTTTAATAATGGATTTAATGGTGCTCTGTGGGATGTTAAAATATTCTGAGATTTTTTTTAACCAACCCTGGTCTGTACTTCTCCACAATTTTGACCCTGACCTGTTTGGAGAGCTCCTTGGTCTTCATGGTGCCGCTTGCTTGGTGGTGCCCCTTGCTTGGTGGTATTGCAGACTGGGGCCTTTCAGAACAGGTATATGTGTGTATGTATATGTATATGTGTGTATATATATATATATATATATATATATATATATATATATATATATATATATATATATATATGTATATGTGTATATATATATATATGTATATGTGTATATATATATATATATATATATATGTGTATATATATATATATATATATATATATATATATATATATATACTGAGATCATGTGACACTTAGATTGCACGTAGATGGACTTTATTTAACTAATTATATGACTTCTGAAGGTAATTGGTTGCACCAGATCTTATTTAGGGGCTTCATAACAAAGGGGGTGAATACATATGCACGCACCAGTTTTCTTTCTTTTTTTTGAATTCTTTGAAACAAGTAATTTTTTACATTTCCCTTCACCAATTTTGACAATTTTTTTGTGTATGTCCATTACATGAAATCTAAATAAAAATACATTTAAATTACAGGTTGTAATGCAACAAAATAGGAAAAATGCCAACGGGGGTGAATGCTTTTGCAAGGCACTGGAACTCAGTAAAATCTTTGAAATTGTTGCATGTTGCGTTCATATTTTTGTTCACTGTATATTTTTCTGCACTGTTGTGAAGGGCCCGTGTAAGTGAACATTTCACTTTTAGTCTACACCTGTTGTTTACAAAGCATGTGACATTGATTTGATAAAGGTTGGGTAAAATGTATCAATGTCTATTTGGAGAGAGGAGCATTTTGCTAATGTGTAGAGTGGACTGGGTCTGTAGGGTCGGTAGAGCTTTTAGGTACAAGGTCAGTATCTGCAGACTCGACAGGACTCAGGAGAGACTCGGAAGGTAATGGATCTATGACAAGGCAGGACTGAGGAGAGACCAAGGTAATGGGTCTCATTTCAGCCATGTGTCACTTCTCTCCTGAAACGTGTGTGTTTGGTAGTCTCTGGGGACATCTAGTGGTTATTTGGCTGTTTTCTAAGCAAGCAAAATACATTATTGGCTTAAGTTGGTGGTTCTCAGACCTTTCTGCATTGTCACTTATCTAATGTTCCTAGTCAAAGCTTGAAGCCATAAATGTCTCACCACCTGAGTGAATCGGTGACTGTTGTTCAAGCGCTATTACTGTTTGTACAAGTGATTGGAATTGTTACCCGGGTCATTTTTTATGTGAATTGGTAACGTTATCTTACATAACTGTACCTATATGATTATTTTGTTTTCCATTGTCCTCTAAAACCTTGGTTTTTATCATTGGCAGAAATCTAGTAGGGTCTTAGTCTATTTCTGGATATGGCTTGAGAGATCAAGTTGATGTTGGCAGGACAACCATCGTGTGTGTCATTGTCATCTAGGGCAGAACGACTGCCCCCTCTCATTGAAGCCACGGGTGTTCAAGGCCGACCGCGGTACTGCAGGCATTGTTAGCAGAAAACAGAATCATGCAGTATAGTGAATGGAAAAATGGCACTTTTCATGTAAATATTTTATTTTTTATTTGTAAGACAATATGGTATCAATAATTGCTTCCAATACACCAGATGTATGTCCTTGAACCAATTTTATTTTAAAATCGTACACAGAAGAAGTTAAAAGGATAATTTATTGCTAATGGCAGTCTGCAGTACCCTGGTTGACCTTCAACTTGAGTTACTCAATGAGAGGGGGGGGCACTGAGCTAGTCTGCAACGTCACTTCCTGGAGTAGCTCAAACTGCGCATGTTATGTCTCCATGACACACCTTAGCCAACTTAATTTAGCTTCAATGCGCTATTGAGTCTTCTCAGGAATAAATTGTGACATTGTTCATTCATATAGACGGGTTGGTTGTTTAGCAACAAAAATGACGCGTTCACAACTATGGGGCAAAACAGATGAGGTTGGCTCAGATTGTTGACTACATGTCAACTGTTTTTTGTCTCCAATGTTTATTGAAAACATAAATATGCACAATGAGCACTTGTCTAAAATACATTACAGTTGGTGGTTAGCTAGCTAGCAAATCTGAGCCATATTGGCATAATGTGACATCATTCAAAACACCTGAAAACAAGATAAAACTAGTTGAAACAAGCCACCTACGATTCCCCATATGGCAACTTGTCATTCTGGATGCCCAGATAGCTAGCAACAATCGCTCAACACACAGACTTATGCCCCATTGAAGCGTGCACATCGCTTTCATTGACGCTATCCAATCCTTTGGCGATTTTAGCATGTAAATCTTGGTGGAGCAAACACAACAACAAAATGGGGGATGCATGCCAGCAAAGCCACTACACAACACTAAACAATACATTAATTGCACTAGAACGGTGACAAACGGTGCCCACAAACTGTTAGGGCCTACATAAAGCTGTCCCAACAGCAGTCCCAACATCTTACCACTGCTGCACCTGGCTATCAGCGGAGCCTTGTCTGGCAGCGATACAGTTCATTCAGCCTCATTTAATGCCTTTAAAAGAAACATAGCTGATAAGGCTGACTTGCTTTAACAAATGTGCTTTCTACTGACAATTGAGATGTACAAACTATGGCATAAGGGGACAACAAGCAGAAAAGAGGCAATCTGTTTCGATTAAGACATTAATTAGCTAGCTAGGACGATCGTAGACAATATAACTATTTATTCAGCACTTTTGAAACGTACAGCGACAGAATTCAGAACATGGGCCGTTCTTAGTGTTCCCCCTGTACACCAAGTCAGAACCGTAGGATAAATAAAGGGGGCATGTAAGCAGACAATGAAAGCTCTTAGAATATTCAATGATTGCATTTCTCTAAAACAGGTTAAAGGCTACATGTAGTGGTGCAACGGATCACAAAACTCACGGATCAGATCACGGTTTTGAGTCACGGATCGTATCATTATTTTGGATCAGGAAAAAAAAGGGAGACAAATATAACTTTGCTTTCCATTTATTACTTAAAGAACACTTACAGCAAGGAACTTTTCAATGTTTAAATACAATATTAAAATAAAATATTCAATACTGAATTAAATTAAAGTTAAAGTGCAATATGAGGCATGATACCTTCTTCCTTTGAACAATAGTGAATGAAAAAATAGCCTTTGTCCACGTCATCAAAAAAAAGAAAGCAAAGCAGACCTGAGCTTATAACGACAAATTATTTTTCAAAAAGATGAGGATGTCTACATTGTCTGGGGAGAGGGTAGACTTCTTTGCAGTCACACTGTCCCCTGCCGTGGAGAACACCCTCTCACTAGGTAATGAAGTGCCAGGCACAGCCAAGTAGCTTCTTGCCGTCATGGCAATGTGAGGGTATTTACACTCCATTGCTTTTCCACCATGCCAGTGGATCACCATCCACTGGAATACCGCTTGCTGCCTTGTAGGATGACGCCACCTCTTTGATGGTGTTGGCAAACGTGTTGCCTGTGTCCTTGCTCGCAAAGGTCTCCCCGAAAAGCTCCTTCATGGCCAAATGATTTTGTGGAGGAGATGCCTCCGAGTCTGCTCCTGTCGACTCTGTGGCTTGACCCTGCAGAAAAAATGACTTGATCTATTCAACTAATTACTTATTTTCATATTTCATAGTTCATAGAAGTATAATTATGGCAATAACATTTAATACAATTTCAAATAAAATAATAGCAATAGCATAGACTAAGATTAGACAGCACCATATTTAGTAATTCACTCTTATTTTTTTTGTTACCTCTTCAGTGGCCACAATCTCAGTGGTGAGATCACTGTATGTCCTCCGCCATAGGGCAGGGTCTAGGTGAGACAGGGACTTGAACCTTGGATCCAGTGCAGTAGATCTAGGAAAGTAGTCCTGTACATTAGGGGGGTATCTGGGGTTCAGGGCTCTCTAATGGCAGGCTTGATATGTCTTGTGATGGTGTGGTCTTCCTCACTTGGGGCCATGGATTGTAGAATCCTTGTTTTCAGAGGTAGGATCATGGACAAAGACGGTGCAGTTTCAGTGCTCAATAGGGTTGTAACCGGTTTGAGCACCTCCCCTGCCACTTTCACGTCATCATCCGACAAGGTGATGATATCTTTTTTTCAGGATCTTGTCTGTCAGTACAGAGTATACAGCTACCTGCTGTTCAAGATAGCGCTCCAATATGTCATTCCATCTTGTTGTGACATCGTGTAGCACAAACTCCAAAAAGTTCTGGGACATTGTAAAGTCCATGGAGAATAAGAGCACCTCCTCCCAGCTGCCCAGTGCACTGAGGCTAGGAAACACTGTCACCACCGATAAATCCACGATAATCGAGAAATTCAATAAGCATTTTTCTACGGCTGGCTATGCTTTCCACCTGGCTACCCCTACCCCGGTCAACAGCTCTGTACCCCGCCACTGCAACTTGCCCAAGCCTCCCCCATTTCTCCTTTACCCAAATCCAGATAGCGGATCTTCTGAAAGAGCTACAAAATCTGGACCCCTACAAATCCGCTGGGATAGACAATCTGGATCTTCTCTTTCTAAAATTATCTGCCGCAATTGTTGTGACCCCTATAACTAGCCTGTTTAAACTTCTCCTTCGTATCGTCTGCGATCCCTGAAGATTGGAAAGCTGCCCCGATCATCCCCCTCATAAAAGGGGGTGACACTCTAGTCCCAAACTGTTACAGACCGTTATCTATCCTACCCTGCCTTTCTAAAGTCTGCGAAAGCCAAGTTAACAAACAGATCACAGACCATTTCGAATCCCAACATACCTTCTCCGCTATGCAATCTGGTTTCCGAGCTGGTCATGGGTGCATCTCAGCCACGCTCAAGGTCCTAAATGATATCATAACCACCTTCCATAAAAGAAAATACTGTGCAGCCGTCTTCATCAACCTGGCCAAGGCTTTCGTCTCTGTCAATTACTGCATTCTTATTGGCAGACTCAACAGCCTTGGTTTTTCAAATGATTGCCTCGCCTGGTTCACCAACTACTTCTCAAACAGATTTCAGTGTGTCAAATCGGAAGGCATGTTGTCTGGACCTCTGCCAGTCTCTATGGGGGTGCCACAGGGTTCAATCCTCGGGCCGACTCTTTTCTCTGTATTTATCAATGATGTTGCTCTTGCTGCTGGTGAGTCTCTGATCCACCTTTGCGCAGACTACACCATTCTGTATACTTCTGGCCCTTCTTTGGACACTGTGTTAACTAACCTCCAGACGAGCTTCAATGCCATACAACTCTCCTTCCGTGGCCTCCAACTGCTCTTAAATGCAAGCAAAACTAAATGCATGCTCTTCAACCGATCGCTGTCCGCACCCGCCCGTCCGTCTAGCATCACTACTCTGGATGGTTCTGACTTAGAATATGTGGACAACTACAAATACCTAGGTGTCTGGTTAGACTGTAAACCAAGCCATGAGGTCAAAGGAATTGTCCGTAGAGCTTCGAGACAGGATTTTGAGGCACAGATCAGGGGAAGGGTGACAAATATTCTGCAGCATTGAAGGTCCCCAAGAACACAGTGGCCTCCATCATTCTTAAATGGAAGTAGTTTATAACCACTAACACTCTTCCTAGAGCTGGCCAAACTGAGCAATTGGGGGAGAAGGGCCTTGGTCAGGGAGGTGACAAAGAATCTAATGGTCAGTTCCTCTGTGGAGATGCGAGAACCTTCCAGAAGGACAGCCTTCTCTGCAGCACTCCACCGATCAAGCCTTTATGGTAGGGTAGAATGGCCAGGCGGAAGCCACTCCTCAGTAAAATACCCTTTGAGAGGATCTGCATTGAAGAATGGGAGAACTTGTAGTGTCATACCCAAGAAGACTCAATGCTGTAATCGCTGCCAAAGGTGCTTCAACAAAGTACTGCGTAAAGGGTCTGATTACTTATGTAAATGTGATAGTTGTTTTTTATTTTGAATATATTATCAAATGCTTCTAAAAACCAGTATTTGCTTTGTCATTATGGGGTATTGTGTGTAGATTTGATGGGGGGGGGGGGGGACTTTTTAATACATTTTAGAATAAGGCTGTAACATAACAAAATGTGGAAAAAGTCAAGGGCCCTGAATACTTTCCGAATGCACTGTATATACTATATATATATATATATACAGTGCATTCGGACAGTATTCAGGGCCCTTGACTTTTTCCACATTTTGTTATGTTACAGCCTTATTCTAAAATGTATTAAATAGTCCCCCCCCCCCCCCCCCCCCCATCAGATCTACACACAATACCCCATAATGACAAAGCAAACACTGGTTTTTAGAAAGACACTGTGTGTGCGCACACAGTCATTGCTGTTATGGGAAAACTCTAAACTGTGCTGTTACCTCTAACGTCCACCAGATGTCAGTGTCATTCCTTTAATCATCCTCCTCCCTCTGCTGTTCACTGGAGAATCTCCCTGATGGGTTGAGTTTGCCTGCTGGTTATGGGGAGAGAGAGAGAGAAAACTGTGGACTTATACTGTGTAAATATTCCCCACTGGGTCTGAAGTGGTTTATAAAAATAAATCATTATGTATGCCATTTAGCAGACACTTTTAAGCGACTTGGTCATGTGTTGCATAGGTATATTTCTTCAAGTATGGTTAGAGATTTGCTGTACTGGTGTGAAGTGGGAGGAGACCAGTGGACAGTTACCTAATGATGTTACTTTGAGTAACAATGACAAAACCACACCCCGGCCTCTGAATGTATGGAACACATAGCCTTACCTAGTCATGGCCTAGAGGAATAGGCCTGTTTATGGCTATGGTGTAGTAGTGTTTAAGATTAGGCTGGGTGAGGATAGGCCCTATGGCTCTGGGTTGAATGTGTCAGCAGGCTTGGTGACTATAGAGAAACCGAGAGGGGGAGCAAGAGGGTGTGCGTGTGTGGAGTGACTTGTGGCACGGGTATCTATACTACTATGGGCATTTATTAGGAAGATATTTTCTGTTGTGTAACCGTATAATGTAACCTACACACAGGCTCTACCAATAATTGTTTTGCTCTACCCTCCCTTTTGGCCTAGTCACTGTTCCTGCCCTAACCTTCACCTTGCCTAACCCCACTATTTACCTGTGTATTACTTACACACACACACACACACACACACACACACACACACACACACACACACACACACACACACACACACACACACACACACACACACACACACACACACACACAGATAAAATAACATTTGATTTGAGACACACACACACACACACAGAGAGAGAGAGACTGCATTCACTGTAAACCTACAGTGCATTCGGAAGGTATTCAGACCTCTTGTCTTTTTCCACATTTTGTTATGTTAGTCTTATTCTAAAATGGATTAAATTGTTTTTTTCCCTCACCAATCTACACACAATACCCCATAATGGCAAAGCAAAAATAGGTTTTTACCACAAGTGGACTCCAATCAAGTTGTAGAAACATCTCAAGGATGATCAATGGAAACAGGATGCACCTGAGCTAAATTTCGAGTGTCATAGCTAGAGTTGCACATTTTGGGGAATATTCAGAAGTGGAAACTTTCTGTGGGAATTAACGGGAATATATGGGAATTACCGTGAATATATGGGAATTAATGGAAATATATGCAAATGAAAATTAATAACATTTAAATGTAGATGTTTTTTGCATTGGAAATATGTACCTTTCATATGGAGACAAACATAAGCCTTATCATAAGTAGACATAATTGCAAATGATTAAAACCTTACAATAGAAATAAAAAACAATTTAGTTACGAATGTAACTTTATTTAAATTAGTTGACTATTCACATGGGATGATTTCACTGAACAACAAAAGAAAGGGAATATTGAATGATCCCCAATGGTCCATCCAAACGTTTTTAACATACATCTGTAAAATGATAGTCTAGAAACTAAAGCTTTGGTTGTCTTCCTCTCTGGCTTCCATGTCTTCTGGACCTCCTCAATGTCCACCTCTTGAAAATCAGACTCTGAGGCCTCATCTTCACTGTCACTTTCCAACCTTGAGGATGGCTCGTTGTCATGCTCCAAAAGCCTCAAATTTGCACGGATGGCCACCAATTTTTCAACCCTTGTATTGGTCAGCCTGTTGCATGCTTTGGTGTGTGTGTTCCCAAACAAGGACCAGTTGCGCTCTGAGGCGACTGATGTTGTTGGGATTTGGAGGATGATGGAGGCAACAGGGGAAAGAGCCTCAGATCCACAAAGTCCCTTCCACCAGGTGGCTGATGATATATGTTGGCATGACTGCCATTGTGCATCTCCATCCCAAAGCCCTTGCTTGGAAGTGTACTTCGCCAGACTGCCACCACCTCGTCCAGACCAAGGTGGTGAGACATGGTTGTGATGACACCGTAGGCCTTGTTGATCTCTGCACCAGGATGCTTGTGCCAGCATACTTGGGGTCAAACATGTATGCTGCGGCATGGATGGGCTTCAGACAGAAGTCGGCGCGCTTTTTGATGTATTTCAGAACTGCAGTTTCCTCTGCTTGGAGCAACAGTGAAGTGGACAGGGCAGTACGGATTTCTTCCCTTACATCTGCAAGCAGAGTCTGAACATCAGACATGATGGCATTGTCTCCCTAAATCCTTGCAATGGCTACTGCTATAGGTTTCAGGAGTTTTAGGCTGCTTACCACTCTCTCCAAAATACATAATCCTGAAGGACCCTCTTGATCGGCAGACTGTGATATGGCCATTTCTTGGAGAGACTCCTTCCCCTCCAGGAGACTGTCAAATATGATGACACCACCCCAAAGGGTGTTGCTGGCCAGCTTCAATGTGGTGCTCTTATTCTTCTCATTTTGCTTGGTGAGGTAGATTGCTGCTATAACATGATGACCATTCACATACCTAACCATTTTCTTGGATCTTTTGTAGAGTGTATCCAATGTTTTGTGTCCCATGATGTCCTTGAGGAGCAGATTCAATGCATGAGCAGCACAGCAAATGGGTGTGATGTGAGGGTAGGACTCCTCCACTTTAGACCAAGCAGCCTTCATGTTGTCAGCATTGTCTGTCACCAGTGCAAATACCTTCTGTGGTCCAAGGTCATTGACTGCCTTCAGCTCATCTGCAATGTGGAAACCGGTGTCTGTTGTCCCTTGTCTGTGCTCTTGTAGAATACTGGTTGAGGGGTGGAGATGATGTAGTTAATTATTCCTTGCCCACGAACATTCGACCACCAATCAGAGATGATTGCAATAGTCTGCTTTCTCTGATTTGCTTGACCTTCACTTGATCTCTGTTGAACTCTGCATCCAGCAAATTAGTAGATAAAGCATGTCTGGTTGGAGGGGTGTATGCTGGGCGAAAAACATTCAAATCTCTTCCAATACACATTGCCTGTGAGCATCAGAGGTGAACCAGTTGCATACACAGCTCGAGCAAGACATTCATCCGCATTTCTCTGACTACGTTCCGCCATTGAGTCAAACAAAAAAAATCTGATTCCAGGAGGACCATGAGCTGTTGCTATCGATAAGATGTCCAATTCATCATTTTCATCTAGAATAGAAGTAGAGGGATTTTTGTCAGGTTGCTTGTTGTGAGCACTGAGGGAACTTTATGCTCTTGGCCAGATGATTCTGCATCTTTGTTGCGTTCTTCACATATGATTTGGCACAGTATTTGCAAATGTACACAGCTTTTCCTTCTACATTAGCTGCAGTGAAATGTCTCCACACATCAGATAGTGCACGTGGCATTTTCCTGTAAAGATTAGAAGAAAAAAAAGGTAAAAAAAAAAAAAACAGAATTCCATGTACAGATAAATTAGTTAAACAGTTAGATTAAACAACTCCTTTGTAAGATGTTTTAAAATGAAACATGTATGGAAACGGGTGAATTAACGCTCCTCAGTTAGCAGGCTCATGCAAGCGAAAACCCACATGGTAGCAAAAACTTACTAGCAGAAATTGTTAACAAGTTAGAAATTATTTAAACACACTTTGCTCTAGGCTACTATTTACTAGTTAACCTCTTTGGGGTAGGTGCGACAGCGCCCCGCATACAAAAGCATTACAAACATTTTCCAAGCAAGCAGAGGTGTCACGAAAGTCAGAAATGGCGATAAAATAAATCACTTACCTTTGAAGATCTTCCTCTGTTTGCAATCCAAAGGGTCCCAGCTACATCACAAATGGTCGTTTTGTTCGATAAAGTCCTTTATATCCCAAAATAAGTCTATTTGGTGCGCTTGACTCAGTAATCCACCGGTTTCCCTCATTCAAAATGCATACATATGAATCCCAAAGGTTACCAATAAACTTCGTCCAAACAAGTCAAACAATGTTTCTAATCAATCCTCAGGTACCCTAATATGTAAATAAACGCTAAAATTTAAGACGAAGAATAGTATGTTCATTACCGGAGATAAATAACAAAGTGCGCGCCCTCACCGACAGTCAACTTTTTAAATTAATTTTATCAAAATTCCCAGGCTTAACTTCCCATCAAAGAATTCAGGAAAAATTCCAGAAATTTACTGGAAAGTTTCTGACCCTTTGCAAAGGGTCTGAATACTTATGTAAATAAGGTATTTCTGTTTTTAAATTTTTAATGTTGCAAACATTCCTAAAAACCTGTAGATTGATGAGGGAGAAATTACATTTAATCCATTTTAGAACAAGGCTGTAACGTAACAAAATGTGGATAAAGGGAAGGGGTCTGAATATTTTCTGAATGCACTGTATACCAAATGCTGTTCAGAAGTGACTTGTGGCAGTCACACCCTTGTTGAACTTTGTGAATCATGTGTGGATGTATGTATGTACTATACTGTATGTTAATCTGTTGTTTTGTCTCCCTTCCCCCCATGTTCTCTCCTGACCTGCCCTTTTGCTGCCCACCTGTAGGTGAGTTCCCTTATGCCATTACATTAAACAGTGAAATATGTAGTTAGTAGGGGCATCTCACAAAATGAGTGCCTTTTGTGTCCCTTTGATATTATGAATAGAAATTGTGCACCAATACTGCATTCCAAAAGCCTGTTATATTACATAGTGCACTTTTAATATAGACCACATGGAAAGTTCAATATATGAATAAAGGCTTGCTAAAGTGCAAACATTGCAGCATTTTCACATGTCCCTCCAACCCTGTCACTTCTAAAATATTTTTATCCACTTAATCCTAAAATGTCTCCAAGTTTGACCGTCATTGTAAAGCCTTAGTTATTTTTGTTGCTCTGACAGTCATTTCTGAAGATTATTATTTGTATAATAGAATTTAGTGATTCATTTATGTCTGTCCCTTATTTTAAGGTCAACCCTGTTAAGTGAACTGAACTCTCGTTTTAATATGGTGAAACTATACATTTTTAAAAAGGAAATTGAAAAGAAACATTGAACATATTATAGTCTAATCATTGAGTAAAAGCAGGTGAGCTGGTTCTATGCTTTTCGGCAATTTTGTGGTGGAAAACTGAGCGGGTCGAGCATTATACGTCAAATCTGTTGCCCGTAGATACAGGCTAGAAATGTTTTAACAATTTCATTTTTTGACCATAGCTGTGTTTGTATAATCATGCTAACTGCACTAACCTTACTATTTGTCACCTAAATTGAGTATGTAGTATGCTTATTGGTCATAGTATGGATATAGTAAGTATGCCAAAAGTTCTCCGTTGACGTAGTACATATACAAGCAGTGGACACTATTTCCGTGTTTTTAGGGCCCATAATGCAATTCTTCAGGCATTGGGCGTAGCTTCGCAATATTTTCGGATTTGAAGAAAGTTGAGGTAAATATGCAGCCGAAGTCCGATGAGAGAGGATACAAATTCATTGCTTTAACTAATTATGACAAATGTTGAGCAATGAAATAAACTAATGACTAAGTTACATTTTGTTGACTGACAATTTGTTAGCTACGCTAGCCTTACAAACCGCATAGCATGTCATTACAGCAGTTGCTTGGTATGTTAGCTAGGTACCTAACGTTAGTTGGCTACCAATACATCGAATTTGCCAGTTTATTAACTATATGCTATCTAACTCAACGTTTGAGTTGAATTTTCACGTAATTCTTAGCTTAGCTAAGTGGTGTATTTGTTGTGCGTTCTCAATGGACATTGTTAATGAAGTCGTAAGATGTCTAGCTAGTAATTTGTTATGGTAACAAGCTAGCAAGAAGTTGCATAGCAACAGCATCATCTTCCGGTTGACAGGCGAAGCGCTAGTATACTCAACTGAAAGGATATCGTTTGTTTACAGTATACTAAAATTAACTAATAGTATGTAGTGTATGTAGAATACAGTGTGGGTATTCGAACACGGCTCATGAAAATGTTAAAATAGGTGAAATCCCCCCCCAAAAAATGTTACACTTCTCAAAAGACACTAAATTGGTGAAATGACCCAGTAATGTTAAGACTTCACTCTGACCACTTGACTGTAGTTTGGCAGGGTTGACCAGTGACGGCATTAGATGGTAGGCCCTAAATGGCCACAAGCCCATCCAGCCCTGTGCTATTACTTACTGCTGCGGGCATCTGGTTAAAGCATCCTAACTGGCCTGCAGTGTTGTGATGCTGTAATAGGGCCTGTCCTTTAGAACAGTCAGTCACAGCTGACCGGTTCAAACCTGTTCTGCTCTGCATCTGCCCCCGCACCACAGCTATATCTCTCGCTCCATCCTTCTAGCTTTCTCTTTCTCTGTTCCTCTATCTTTCTTTGTCCCTCTGACCTCTGGGCTCTCAATGTCATAATATAAACACACTCTCAAATGCGCACAGCGTCTCCATTGGCCTCAACAGTAGTATCCAGGCTAGAGGTTGTATATGTGTGTTACTGCCCAGGACACAGGTCAGTGTCTGAGTTAACTAGCACAGGAAGACCTTTCTGAAGGTTTCTGTGAAAGTAGCATATCCGGAGATGGACTCACTCTCCTCTGTGTTAGTGGTCCAAAAATAGTGCATTCGGAAAGTATTCAGACCCCTTGACTTTTGCCATATTCTGTTACGTTACAGCCTTATTCTAAAATGGATTAAATAAAAATGTCCTCATCAATCTACACACAATACCCCATAATGACAAAGCGAAAACAGGTGTTTAGAAATTTTAGCACATTTATAAAAAAATAAGTAATAATTATTATTTACATAAGTATTCAGATCCTTTACTATGAGACTCAAAATTGAGCTCAGGTGCATCCTGTTTACATTGATCATCCTTGATGTTTCTACAACTTGGTTGGAGTCCACCTGTGGTAAATTCAATTGATTGGACATGATCTGGAAAGGCACACACCTGTCTACATAAGGTCCCACAGTTGACAGTGCATGCCAGCAAAAACCAAGCAATGAGGTCGAAGGAATTGTCCGTAGAGCTCTGAGACAGGATTGTCGGCACATCTGGGGAAGGGTACCAAAAATGTTCTGCAGCATTGAAGGTCCCCAAGAACACAGTGGCCTCCATCATTCTTAAATGCAAGTAGTTTGTAACAACCAAGACTCTTCCTAGAGCTGGTCGCCCGGCCAAACTAAGCAATCAGGGGAGAAGGGCCTTGGTCAGGGAGGTGACCAAGAACCCGATGGTCACTCTGACAGAGCTCCAGAGTTTCTTGGTGGAGATGGGAGAAACTTCCAGAAGGACAACCTTCTCTGCAGCACTCCACCAATCAGACAGAAGCCACTCCTCAGTAAAAGGCACATTTGACAGCCTACTTGGAGTTTCCCAAAAGACACCTAAAGGACTCTGACCATAAGAAACAAGATTCTCTGGTCTAATGAAACCAAGATTAAGCTCTTTGGCATGAATGCCAGGCGTCACGTCTGGAGGAAACCTGGCACCATCCCTACGGTGAAGTATGGTGGTGGCAGCATCATGCTGTGGGGATGTTTTTCAGCTGCAGGGACTGGGAGACTAGTCTGGATCAAGGGAAAGATGAACGCCGCAAAGTACAGAGATCCTTGATGAAAACCTCCTCCAGAGTGCTCAGGACCTCAGACTGGGGTGAAGGTTCACCTTCCAACAGGACAATGACCCTAAGCACACAGCCAAGACAACGCAAGTGTGTCTTCGGGACTAGTCTCTGAACGTCCTTGAGTGTCACAGCCAGAGCCCGGACTTGAACCCGATCGAACATGTCTGGAGAGACCTGAAAATAGCTGTGCAGCAGTGCTCCCCAAGAAGACTCTAGGCTGTAATCGCTGCCAAAGGTGCTTAAACAAAGTACTGAGTAAAGGGTCTGAATACTTATGTAAATGTGGTATTTCAGTTTTTTATTTTGAATAATTGGTCCTTATGGGGTATTGTGTGTAGATTGATTAGAGGGGATTTAAAAAAAAATCCATTTTAGAATATGGATGTAATGTAACAAAATGTGGAAAAAGTCAAGGGGTCTGAATACTTTCCGAATGCACTGTACACACTCAAGGTGTGTATATCCCAGTCCATGTATGGATCTGCAGCCACTGAGCTATGTGTTTTCTGTAGGATTAAGCGGTGTTTATGTTTGCCCTCTGTCGTCACTGCCTTTGGACTGATGCAGTCTCTCTAGTTATTCCACTCGCTTCTTCCTCTCTCTCTGAACATCTTATAAGATACACCAACACGCACCGGAAGGAGAGGGGTCAGGGCCTGTAGGCCTACAGGCCAGGGTTTAGCTGTATATCCACCCAGAATGAACTTCCATGATCAACTTCTCTGAAGCGGCAGATAAGCAAAGCTCAGGTGTTGGTCAACTGATGTCTTTAACTCAAGACCAGAAACTGAGGGAAAGGATAATGGTTCGAGGTCTGTACTACACACCTTTTATAGCTAGCATCAATCATCCAATTTCCTGAAAGGGCTATTCAAGTGTTTTAGTTGGTGTTTAAGTGAAAGTGTACCAGTTGTCACACTAACTACTCTATAGGTTTACACGTACAGATACACACGGGGAATAACGGAGGATTTGAGGGAGCAGTAACGGCTCTAATTTGGAACTGATGTAATTTCTCCTATATTCTGAGATGACAGACAGACGCCTATGGAGACGGGGGTATTGGAGCTCGTAATCAGTAGGCTCATTCAGGGAGCTAAGTGCTATTATTATATAACATCGACCACCGCTTATTTCATTACTGTACACTATTTGCTACTAGCATTAGGCACTTAGTTAAACCACTTCATGTCAAGTCCCTGTCCTATAATGTGCAGATAGTTAGTCATTATTAGGCTATACTGTAGCATGTTAGAGAAGCAGTGAGGAAAAAGCAATTTTCAAATCTTCTCTGAAGAGGCTTGTGTGCGCATGCTCTGCGTGCTGTGGCTTTTTATCTACACATTATAGGACGTGTGTTTGTGGCTCTGGGCAGTAGCTCATGTGCTCTCTCTGTGTGTGCATGAGTATAGTCTGATAGTCATAAGGGTGTATATCACTGAGCCCCAGCAGTTCATGTCTCTGTGAGAGGGCATGGATGGGTAGGGCTGGCTGAAAAGCTGGCAGTGGACAGAAGCTAGGTCCTCTCTACCCTCTGTTCTCAGCTCTCTGCTGTGTCATGGAGCTGTAGGTTGGAAAGCTCTTTGGCTGTGTCTTTCTCTCTTTCTCTCCCTCCCTTTCTCTCTCTCTTTTTCCAAACCCGGATTGTAGCTGTTCCTCACTACTGTTCCAGTCAGAAGATGGACAGAGCAGTCATCAGCTGACCAGACAGATGGACAGCTGAAGAGCGGGATGGAGGGGGAAGGGAAGCAGGGGAGGTTGTTGAGTGGTTGTGGGAAAACAACATACACTACCGTTCAAAAGTTTGGGGTCACTTAGAAATGTCCTTGTTTTTGAAAGAAAAGCAAATTTTTTTGTCCATTAAAATGACATCAAATTGATCATAAATACAGTGTAGACATTGTTAATGTTGTGAATTACTATTGTAGCTGGAAACGGCAGATAAAAAAATAAATAATGGAATATCTACGTAGGCGTACAGAGGCCCATTATCAGAAATCAATCAATCAAATGTATTTATAAAGCCCTTCTTACATCAGCTGAGGTCATAAAGTGCTGTGCAGAAACCCAGCCTAAAACCCCAAACAGCAAGCAATGTAGGTGTAGAAGCACGGTGGCTAGGAAAAACTCCCTAGAAAGGCCAGAACCTAGGAAGAAACCTAGAGAGGAACCAGGCTATGAGGGGTGGCCAGTCCTCTTCTGGCTGTGCCGGGTGGAGCTTATAACAGAACATGGCCAAGATGTTCATAGATGACCAGCAGGGTCAAATAATAATAATCACAGTGGTTGTCTAGGGTGCAACAGGTCAGCACCTCATGAGTAAATGTCAGTTGGCTTTTCATAGCCGATCATTCAGAGTATCTCTACTGCTCCTGCTGTCTCTAGAGAGTTGAAAACAGCAGGTCTGGGACAGGTAGCACGTCCGGTGAACAGGTCAGGGTTCCATAGCCACAGGCAGAACAGTTGAAACTGGAGCAGCAGCACGGCCAGGTGGACTGGGGACAGCAAGGAGTCATCATGCCAGGTAGTCCTGAGGCATGGTCCTAGGGCTCAGGTCTCCCGAGAGAGGGAAAGAAAGAGAGAAAGAGAGAATTAGAGAGAGCATACTTAAATTCACACAGGACACCGGATAAGACAGGAGAAATACTCCAGATATAACAGACTGACCCTAGCCCCCCGAGACACAAACTACTGCAGCATAAATACTGGAGGCTGAGACAGGAGGGATCTGGAGACACCGTGGCCCCATCCGACGATACGCCTGGACAGCCAAACAGGCAGGATATAACCCAACCCACAGCAACCATCACTCCTGTGTTCCAATAGCACGTTGTTAGCTAATCCAAGTTGATCATTTTAAAAGGCTAATTGATCATTAGAATACCCTTTTGCAATTATGTTAGCACAGCTGAAAACTGTTGTGCTGATTTAAAGAAGCAATTAAACCGTCCTTCTTTAGACGAGTATCTGGAGCGTCAGCATTTGTGGTTTCGATTACATGCTCAAAATGGCCAGAAACAAAGAACTTTCTTCTGAAACTCGTCATTCTATTCTTGTTCTGAGCAATGAAGGCTATTCCATGCGAGAAATTGCCGAGAAACTGAAGATCTGGTACAACGCTGTGTACTTCTCCCTTCACAGAACAGCGCAAACTGGTTCTAACCAGAATAGAAAGAGGAGTGGGTCAGAAGTTTACATACACTTAGGTTGGAGTCATTAAAACTCATTTTTCAACCACTCCACAAATGTCTTGTTAACAAACTGTAGTTTTGGCAAGTCGGTTACTCTACTATCTACTTTGTGCATGACACAAGTAATTTTTCCAGCAATTGTTTACAGACAGATTATTTCACTTATAATTCACTGTATCACAATTCCAGTGGGTCAGAAGTTTACATACATTAAGTTGACTGTGCTTTTAAACAGCTTGGACAATTCCAGAAAATTATGTCATGACTTTAGAAGTTTCTGACAGGCTAATTGACATAATTTGAGTCAATTGGAGGTGTACCTGTGGATGTATTTCAAGGCCTACCTTCAAACTCAGTGCCTCTTTGCTTGACATCATGGGAAAATCAAAAGAAATTAGCCAAGGCCTCAGAAAAAAATTGTAGACCACAAGTCTGGTTCATCCTTGGGAGCAATTTCCAAACGCCTGAAGGTACGAAAAGTGCAAATCAATTCCAGAACAACAGCAACGGACCTTGTGAAGATGCTGGAGGAAACAGGTACAAAAGTATCTATATCCACAGTAAAACGAGTCCTATATCGACATCGGCTGCTCAGCAAGGAAGAAGGCACTGCTCCAAAACCGCCATAAGAAAAAACAGACTACGGTTTGCAACTGCACATGGGGACAAAGATCGTACTTTTTGGAGAAATGTCTGGTCTGATGAAACAAAAATAGAACTGTTTGGCCATAATGACCATCGTTATGTTTGGAGGAAAAAGCGGGAGTCTTGCCAGCCGAAGAACACCATCCCAACTGTGAAGCACAGGGGTGGCAGCATTATGTTGTGGGTGTGCTTTGCTGCAGAGAGGGACTGGTGCACTTCACAAAATAGATGGCATCACGAGGCAGGAAAATTATGTGGAAATATTGAAGCAAGACCTCAGTCAGGAAGTTAAAGCTTGGTCGCAAATGGGTCTTCCAAATGGACAATGACCCCAAGCATACTTCCAAAGTTGTGTCAAAATGGCTTAAGGACAACAAAGTAAAGGTATTGGAGTGGCCATCACAAAGCCCTGACCTCAACCCTATAGAAAATGTGTGGGCAGGACTGAAAAGGCGTGTACGAGCAAGAAGGCATACAAACCTGACTCAGTTACACATGCTCTGTCAGGAGGAATGGGCGAAAATTCACCCAACTTATTGTGGGAAGCTTGTGGAAGGCTACCCAAAACGTTTGACCGAAGTTAAACAATTTGAGGGCAATGCTACCAAATACTAATTGAGTGTATGTAAACTTCTGACCCACTGGGAATATGATGAAAGAAATAAAAGCTGAAATAAATTATTCTCTCTACTATTATTCTGACATTTCACATTCTTAAAATAAAGTGGTGATCCTAACTGACCTAAGACTGGGAATGTTTATTAGGATTAAATGTCAGGAATTGTGAAAAACTGAGGTTAAATGTATTTGGCTTGTATGTAAACGTATGTAAACTTCCGACTTCAACTATAGATATTCCATTAAAAAAATCAGCCGTTTCCAGCTACAATAGCCATTTACAACATTAACAATGTCTACACTGTATTTCTGATCAATTTGATGTTTTTTTAATGGACAAAAATGCGCTTTTATTTCAAAAACATGGACATTTCTAAGCGACCCCACATTTTTGAACAGTGGTGTAAATCTGGTAGTTTAATAAGTGTTGGGACAATAGGGATTAGAATGGGTACGTTCTAGTTGAAGAGGTTACAGATCAACACTTGAACCTTCTGTAAGGACTGGCCTCACTTCTCTGAAATATCAGACTTTGGACTTTACAGCCAGTGTACTTCACTATTCTGTCTTCTCTCTTGTGTATGTGAGTGGGGGAGGGGTGTGTGTTTTAGTGCAGTATTTATGCTCTGAAGCTGCTCTCTGTTACCAAGAGGGATTACTCTTGTTCAGTAGAACATGAGCTGCACAGGAGTACACAGCACATCACACAAACATGAACAGACACATGCATGAACACACATGCATGAACACACACACCTCATTTAACAGAAAAACATTCCTTATGCAGGAACACAATGTCCCCAATTTATAGGACATTTGACGCGTGTCTCTATTGCATTTCAGTGGATGTGGGTAAAGCAGTTGGCTGGTTTACACTCTACATGAACTGTACACGTCTGCCCTCCGATTAACCCTCTTATGGCAGTATGAATGTAAGGGATGTGTGTGTGATAGAGCCTGTGTGTGGTGCATTGGTCTGTTAATCTGTGTGAATCCTATCAGTTGATTACTGACAGGATATTGATGAGGACCTGTGCTATGTTACATCACTTACAAATACTGTTCTTTTTTGATGACTTTTCAGCTTTTATATTCCAGGAAATAATTGATAGTGTACAGTATGTACTAGATGGTGGATTAGGATCTGTTATCTGGTAGTGTGAACTCCTGGTCTGTTTGGAAACAATCAAACCACCCATCTGTGTTTGGGTATGTACGGACAGTAAGTGTCCTGAAGATAAGTGTGTGTGTGTGTGTGTGTCTCCTGAGGTTAATAGTGTGAAAGGGCCAACCAATCATGTTTGATTAAGACTCATGCCGGGGGTCCATATAACGCACTATAACATGACTATGTGACTGAACCAAACAGAACCGGTGAGTGTACAGTATCATACATCCAGCTCAGCCCTCCCAGTTCACTCAACTGCTGGAGTGGAAGTAATGTTCTGGCTTGACTAGCCGTCTGGAGCTAGAACATCATGTTCTAGGCCAATGTACAGATCCCCCTCTCTTCCTTCTTTCGCTTTCCTCTATCCTCATTGCCCCCGCTTTCTCTCCCATCGCCCCAAATTGGACAGCTCTGCTATTGTCTCTGGGGATAAGCCCCAGTTCACACCGCAGTGACCGCACACACGCACAAACACACACTGGAGTGGTCCCGCCGTGTTGGTGGTTGTGTGTGGAGGGGAACATCAGTTGGTTCTAGGCTCCAGTAAAGGCTTCTAACATCACACCCCCCCATGTGTCACTTCTCATCAACAGCCCAGTGACTCCACACAAAGACTGATGAGGGAGACTACTGTTACAGCCGCAGGCACGACTGACTCTCTCTCTTCCCCCTCTTTCTCTCTGTCCCCCTCTCATTCCCTCTCCCTTTCTGTCCCCTCTCTCTCTCTGTCTCTCTGCTTTCTCTGTATTCTGTCTTTTGCCCCTCTTCATGGTTCATGTAAGAATCTCTAGTCTTTCTGCAGCTTTCTCTTTGAGCGTATTCATAATGTCTTTGAGCGGTGCATCGTGCCCCAGAACGATGTGTGGGAGTGTCTTATGTGTGTTAGACCTGCTAATGCCTGGTTTCACTCCACATTAGTCATACCTGTAGCCTTTGTTTTTCTCACACCATCTATGTAATGACTGCTGTGTAGATCAGCACACGCTTTGTCAGACACCTTTCATAGGGCTGAGAATTGCTAGGGACCTCATGATACAATATTGTCATGATGCTTACAGTTGAAGTCGGAAGTTTACGTACACTTAGGTTGGAGTCATTAAAACTCGTTTTTCAACCATTCCACAAATTTCTTAACAAACTATAGTTTTGGCAAGTCGGTTAGGACATCTACTTTGTGCATGACACAAGTAATTTTTCCAACACTTGTTTACAGAGAGATTATTTCACTTATAATTCACTGTATCACAATTCCAGTGGGTCAGACGTTTACATACACTAAGTTAACTGTGCCTTTAAACAGCTTGGAAAATTCCAGAAAATTGTCATGGCTTTAGAAGCTTCTGATAAGCTAATTGACATCATTTGAGTAATTTCGAGGTGTACCTGTGGCTGTATTTCAAGGCCTACCTTCAAACTCAGTGCCTCTTTGCTTGACATCATGGGAAAATCAAAAGAAATCAGCCAAGACCCCCGCAAGTCTGGTTCATCCTTGGGAGCAATTTCTAAACGCCCGAAGGTACCACGTTCATCTGTACAAACATAGTACGCAAGTATAAACACCATGGGACCACGCAGCCGTCATCCTGCTCAGGAAGTAAACACGTTCTGTCTCCTAGAGATGAACGTACTTTGGTGTGTGTGAAAAGTGCAAATCAATCCCAGAACAACAGCAAAGGACCTTGTGAAGATGCTGGAGGAAACGGGTGCAAAAGTATCTATATCCACAGTAAAACAAGTCCTATATCAACATAACCTGAAAGGCCGCTCAGCAAGGAAGAAGCCACTGCTCCAAAACTGCCATAAAAAAGCCAGACTACGGTTTGCAACTGCACATGGGAAGAATGATCGTACTTTTTGGAGAAATGTTCTCTGGTCTGATGAAACAGAAATAGAACTGTTTGGCCATAATGACCATCGTTATGTTTGGAGGAAAAAAGGGGAGTCTTTTAAATGGATAATGACCCCAAGCATACTTTCAAGTTGTGGCAAAATGGCTTAAGGACAACAAAGTCAAGGTATTGGAGTGGCCATCACAAAGCCCTGATCTCAATCCCATTAGAAAATTTGTGGGCAGAATTGAAAAAGGGTGGCCTACAAACCTGACTCAGTTACACCAGCTCTGTTAGGAGGAATGGGCCAAAATTCACCCAACTTATTGCGGGAAGCTTGTGGAAGGCTACCCAAAATGTTTGACCCAAGTTAAACAATTTGAAGGCAATGCTACCAAATACTAATTGAGTGTATTTAAACTTCTGACCCACTGGGAATGTGATGTTAAAAGTAAAAGCTGAAATAAATCATTTTCTCTACTATTATTCTGACATTTCACATTCTTAAAATAAAGTGGTGATCCTAAGTGACCTAAGACATGGACTTTTTACTGGGATTAAATGTCAGGAATTATGAAAAACTGAGTTTAAATATATTTTGCTAAGGTGTATGTAAACTTCCAACTTCAGCTGTAGGTGCCAATACAATATTTATTGCGATTCTCACGATTCCGAATGTATTGCAACTCGATATTGCGATTTGATGTTTCAAACATATTGTTCACTAGATGTCTGTTGCAGAGAGACGAGAGAGCATGAGAAAACGAGTTTTGATTAGTGAAGTAAATAAAAGTGCTGTAAACATGTTGGCTCAATATTTAAAAAGAAGATGAAGTAAATGCTATAGGATGAAAAATACTGGTGTTTTTGCACATGTACAGCCGAATAGCTTACGCTACCTAATCATCCCCATCTTACAATCAGCTCATGCATCGCCACCTCCTCTCCCCTGTAACTATTCCCCTTGTCGTTGCTGTCAATGAGAATGTGTTCTCAGTCAACTTACCTGGTAAAATAAGGGTTAAATAAATAAAAAACCGACAGTAGCAAGTTTATTATTTGTATCTTTATTTTCTTTGTAATCGATACTTGGAGTAAGATATCGATATAATATCATCCCAAATATGACGATATGTAACTATCGATTTCTCCCCCACATCACTACTATCCAGTGATCCCTATCAGACCATACATACACATAGCAGAGCACCTTCGAGAACTCAGCTTAGTAAACCTGTACGTTTCTTAGTAATGTTTGGGGATATTTGTTCAATGGTGGGCTGTAAAACGCCATCTGAACCTTTCATGAACTATTGGATCCACTTGACCACATGTTACATATGGGAATTACTATAATATAGGAATGTAACATTTTACCAATTTGCATCGGTCCGTGGGAGCCCAAACCGATTTTTACATGTACAGGGTAATTTTGTAAAAGACAGCTATAATTTTGCTTTCATGGAACAAGCTCTCCTAACTTTACAAACGTTCTAACCATTCGCTTTTGAGACCAGGGTAAAATCCAAAGGTGCATTATATTAATTGGCTAAATGCCATGCTAATTCCTAAATATAAATATTGACTTACTGTAATACTAGCTCAAAACATTTTCAATCTGCAAAAATGACAAGTGGGTGATGGCGAGACAATAGTGGTAGGCCTGATTACCAATAATGATGAGACAGGGAGGAGGTGAGAGCCCTGGCGGAGGGGTGCCAGGAAAATAACCTCTCCCTCAACGTCAACAAAATGAAGGGGCTGATTGTGGACTATAGGTGATAGCAGAGAGAGCACACCCCATCCACATTGACGGGGCCACAGTGGAGAGGGTCCAAGCTTCAGATTCCTCTGCGTGCACATCACTGACAACCTATAGGTGATAGCAGAGAGAGCACACCCCATCCACATTGACGGGGCCACAGTGGAGAGGGTCCAAGCTTCAGATTCCTCTGCGTGCACATCACTGACAACCGGACAACCGGAAATGGTGCCTTCATGCAACAGCGCCTCTTCAACCTCAGGAGGCCCGTAGGACCCTCACAAATTTCTACACCATTCAGAGCATCCTGTCAGGCTGTATCACCGCCTGATACAAGAATTGCACCGTTCGCAACTGCCGTGCTCTCCAGAGGCTGGTGCGGTCAGCCCAACGCATCGCACGGGTACTAAGATCCATGTACTTCATACACATCTATCTCTCTCCGCCTCTCTGAGATGGTGTATCTGGTCCATTCTTCTCTGTTGAGAGTGAGAGCTGGAGAGAGGAGGACTCAGCTCTGTTGTGTGACCTGCTGCTCTCAGTCCAAATATTCAAATGGCACCTGTCTCTCCCTCTCCCTTTCTACCTCTATTTCATGTATAAGCTGAGGGACATTCTCCAAATCTCTTTCACAAAATAAATGGTATCACCGTCAGTGAATGGTTTAGGACTTGCTATTTATAAACTGGTGATTGTGTAAGAAGTAGGCTACACATTCACACACGTTGGGTTGACATATACATACACACACACATATACACACACACACACACAGATGGTAGGGATCAGACTGGCAGATCAGGGATAGCATCTTTAGCCCACTATTTCCCAAATCCCAAATGTACCAAACAATAGAATATGACTGGATCAATCCCTTCAGGGTTAATTCAACCAGGCATAATCAGCAACACAATTACAATACAGTATGTTGCTCTATAACATACTGTGTTCCACCCCATCACCATCTGTGGGCTTTCACTTGAGTTTACCAACCAATCAGAGCACTTGTAGACATAAAGTGTCATAGTCAATAAGGTATAAGTTATTAGATGGCTTATTAAGTGTGTGTAGTCAGTTGCGTGTGAAAGAGGTTGCTGTCCCATCATGGGTCAAGTCTGTATTCTTCAGGCTAATGTAAACTGCCCCAGTTGGACATCTGAACAATAGAAAGCCCACTCTGACTCAGGCCTCAGTGTATTTGAACAGGTAAATCCCTCTGCTTTGTCCTTGTCTGTGTTGTTGTTCCCCTAACCCAGGCTGCTGGCTGACTAAGTTTGCAGACGCGTGTGTGTGTTGTACTCTTTCTGTGTGTGCAGGCATTAAGCCCCCCATTAGCCCACCCTGTTGATGAGAAGTGACAGGATAAGACCTGGCTCAAATGCAGGGGCCAGACTCGGCCCTCCTGACATACCCTGCCTTTGGGGGGGCAGGGGTCTCCTAAACACAGAGGGGGGTCCAAAACCACCCTGGAGGAAGGTAGAGGGTGAGTGTTTGGATAACGGTGGAGTAGAGTGAGAATGGTAACCACCTCTCTTGTCTGTTGGAGGGTAGTAGACCCAGGGCTCACCGGGGAGGAGAGAGGGAAAGGGGAGGATAGGAGGAGGAGAAGAAGTGCTCATCAGGGAAGAAGCTAATCTGTTTTGATGGTTTATGTAACACTAGGTCACATGACTGCACGCAGGACTGTGATGTCACAGGTGCCCTACTCTTGTTTTTGCTCAATCAGTCGCTAGTTCGCCTGCCTTGGAGAAGCACACAGAGGCTAGAGACATACATACACAGCCCTGGCTTGTCCCCACATCTCCACCAATGCTCTCCAGACTGGTGGAACTGATAAGGAATATACAGTGATTTTAAGAGAGAGAAAGGGACCGAGGGACTAGAAAATAGGAATATATCGGATTCTATTGGAGGAGAGTTGACGGACAGCCCGATGAGAGAGCTGGTGGTCCGGGTGCAAAGCCGGGACGAGATGGCCATGAAGCTGTTGTTCAGGGAACTAGAGCAACACCTCAAGAGGTAAACGAAGACTCATACAGGAGATAAACAATGCTGACTTAGTCCTCCCTTACTGGAGCTAGTCTACTGTTGACAATACTTACCTAGTCTCTTTGTCTACCGTGTCTGCTAACAACAGGGTTAGTCTCTTAATACTGTCACTGAAGAGGTATAGACTCTGTCTGCTCTAACTGTGCAGGAGTCTGGAAACAAGCCAACGGAAGGAAGACACTAAGCTGCATTGTCTCTAGTGCTCTTGGCTTTGTCAGTCTAACCATTTGTTTAACGATTGGTATTACTTCTTTCATTTGAAACATGGATAGTGATTAGATTTAATACAGTTGTAGAATTGGAATGTGCGCATGTCAGTATTAAAAAATTTACTGTATGATAATGTTATGAAAAAATCGTTATGCATGGTACATAGTAAAGATTATGTAGGGTAAGGGTTAATTGTTTGTCTTGTTTTTTACGGAACAAAATTAACTTAAGCAGGGCATATATTGTGTATGCTTTTGTGTGTTGATAGTTGTGTGCCTGTTCAGTTGTTTTAGTAGTTGCATGGTTTAGGGGACTGATGTTGTCACTATTTGTCAGTTGACAGTTTGTGATGGTTGCTTAGTTGTTGCCTGCTGGTTCCATGGTATTGGTCAGTATGTAATTGTTGCATACATGATCTAGGTGAGTGTATTGGATTGGGGCCAGATCAGATCCTTACTGTGTCTTCAGTAGGTCTCCTACCTAACCATGTACGATACAGCAATATGGCACACAGTACATAGTCAAAATGTAGGTTAGCTTATCTTAGATATGGGTTTAACATTATCTACCATCACATTGAATGGACAAGAGAAGCAATATTGTCAGAATTGGTGTGCAAGTACATTAAGTAACTAAGTTAGTAAGTAAGCCTTGTCTGGGACATTAACTGCTTATAATTTCTTTATTATATATATTTTTGGAGTTAAGGGTAGGGTTTATTTTATATACTGTTTAAGTCGGAAGTTTACATACACCTTAGCCAAATACATTTAAACTCAGTTTTTCACAATTCCTGACATTTAAGCCATTTTGCCACAACTTTGGAAGAATGCTTGGCGTCATTGTCCATTTGTAAGACCCATTTGCGACCAAGCTTTAACTTCCTGACTGATGTCTTGAGATGTTGCTTAAATATATCCACATCATTTTCTTGCCTCATGATGTCATCTATTTTGTGAAGTGCACCAGCCCCTCCTGCAGCAAAGCACCCCCACAACATGATGCTGCCACCCCCGTGCTTCACAGTTGGAATGGTGTTCTTCGGCTTGCAAGCCTCCCATTTTTTCCTCCAAACATAACAATGGTCATTATGGCCAAACAGTTATATTTTTGTTTCATCAGACCAGAGGACATTTCTACAGAAAGTACAATCTTTGTCCCCATGTGCAGTTGCAAAACGTAGTCTGGCTTTTTTATGGCGGTTTTGGAGCAGTGGCTTCTTCCTTGCTGAGCGGCCTTTCAGGTTATGTCGATATAGGACTCGTTTTACTGTGGATATAGATACTTTTGTACCTGTTTCCTCCAGCAACTTCACAAGGTCCTTTGCTGTTGTTCTGGGATTGATTTGCACGTTTCGCACCAAAGTATGTTCATCTCTAGGAGACCGAATGCGTCTCCTTCCTGGGCGGTATGACGGCTGCGTGGTCCCATGGTGTTTATACTTGTGTACTATTGTTTGTACAAATGAACGTGGTACCTTCGGGCGTTTGGAAATTGCTCCCAGGGATGAACCAGACTTGTGGTCTACAATCTTTTTTCTGAGGTCTTATCTGTTTTCTTTTGATTTTCCCATGATGTCAAGCAAAGAAGCACTGAGTTTGAAGGTAGGTCTTGAAATACATCCACAGGTACACCTCCAATTGACTCAAATTATGTCAATTAGCCTATCACAAGCTTCTAAAGCCATGACATCATTTTCTGGAATTTTCCAAGCTGTTTAAAGGCACAGTCAACTTAGTGTATGTAAACTTCTGACCCACAGGAATTGTGATACAGTGAATTTTAAGTGAAATAATTTGTCTTTAAACAATTGTTAGAAAAATTACTTGTCATGCACAAAGTAGATGTCCTAACCGACTTGCCAAAACTATAGTTTGTTAACAAGAAATTTGTGGAGTGGTTGAAAAACGGTTTTAATGACTCCAACCTAAGTGTATGTAAACTTCCGACTTCAACTGTATTTTTTACCTTTATTTAAGGATCTGATCTGGCAAGTCAGTTAAGAACAAATTCTTATTTACAATGACGACCTACCAGGGAACAGTGAGTTTACTGCCTTGTTCAGGGGCAGAACGACAGATTTTTACCTTGTCAGCTCGGGGATTCGATCCAGCAACCCTTCCGGCCCAATGCTCTAACCACTAGGCTACCTGCTGCCCCAGGTAGAAAAAAGCACTTCTGTGATTGGAAAATGCTGTTGACCAGATAGTCACCGCCGACCTCCGTTATATGTTGCTTGTCATTGGCTGGGGACCTACAGGTCAGTGACACTGAGAGGGAACAGAACATTGGTTAAGCACAGCTTCCTGGAAGCCTGTCCTAGTATGGCCCTAGTGCTTTATGAATGGAGCCCAGTATAGCTCAGGGCTAAGTAGCTGTGGTGTGTGTGTGTGTGTGTGTGTGTGTGTGTGTGTGTGTGTGGACTGAGGTCAGGCTGTGCACTTCCCAGGTATATATTTGGGCCTGTGTAATAGGTTAAAGCCACCTCCAGTCAAAGAGGACAGGAAGAGAGAACAGGGCATTGAGCCTCTTACTTAACTGCAGGGCCTCAGTGGGAACAGTGCTGTTGTAATTAGGATGGATGGACTCAGTACAGTACTGAGCACCTCAGGCTAAACACAAGCTAAGTTCTGCAGAACTAGATAACGTTTTGTGAATTGTGTGTAAAGATGGATGCCTTTCCTATGACTGAAGAGGGCACGACAAAATCTATTCCCCCTCAGGAGACTGAAAAGATTTGGCATGGGTCCTCAGATCCTCAAAAGGTTTTACAGCTGCACCATCGAGAGCATCCTGACGGGTTGCATCACTGCACGGTAAGGCAACTGCTCAGCCTCCGACCGCAAGGTACTACAGAGAGTAGTGCGTACAGCCCAGTACATCACCGGCCAAGCTTCCTGCCATCCAGGACCTCTATACCAGACAGTGTCAGAGGAAGGCACTAAAAATTGTCAGACTCCAGCCACCCTAGTCATAGACTGTTCTCTCTGCTACCGCATGGCAAGTGGTACCGGAGCGCCGAGTCTAGGGCCAAGAGGCTTCTAAACAGCTTCTACCCCCAAGCCATAAGACTCCTGAACATCTAGTCAAATGGCTACCCAGACTATTTGCATTGCCCCCCCCCCCCGCGCTGCTGCTACTCTGTTATTACCTATGCATAGTCACTTTAATAGCTCTACCTACATGTACATAAACTCAGCAAAAAAAGAAACGTCCTCTCACTGTCAACTGTGTTTGTTTTCAGCAAACTTAACGTGTAAATATTTGTATGAACATAACAAGATTCAACAACTGAGACATAAACTGAACAAGTTCCACAGACATGTGACTAACAGAAATGGATTAATGTGTCCCTGAACAAAGGGGGCATCAAAATCAATAGTAACAGTCAGTATCTGGTGTGGCCACCAGCTGCATTAAGTACGGCAGTGCATCTCCTCATAGACTGCACCAGATTTGCCAGTTCTTGCTGTGAGATGTTACCCCACTCTTCCACCAAGGCACCTGCAAGTTTCCGGACATTTCTAGGGGGAATGGCCCTCACCCTCCGATCCAACAGGTCCCAGACATGCTCAATGGGATTGAGATCTGGGCTCTTTGCTGGCCATGGCAGAACATTGACATTCCTGTCTTGCAGGAAATCACACACAGAACGAGCAGTATGGCTGGTGGCATTGTCATGCTGGAGGATCATGTCAGGATGATCCTGCAGGAAGGGTACCACATGAGAGAGGAGGATGTCTTCCCTGTAATGCACAGCGTTGAGATTACCTGCAATGACTACAAGCTCAGTCCGATGATGACACACCGCCCCCAGACCATGACGGACCCTCCACCTCCAAATCGATCCCGCTCCAGAGTACAGTCCTCGGTGTAATGCTCATTCCTTCGATGATAAACGCGAATCCGACCATCACCCCTGGTGAGACAAAACCGTGACTCGTCAGTGAACAGCACTTTTTGCCAGTCCTGTCTGGTCCAGCGACGGTGGGTTTGTGCCCATAGGCGACGTTGTTGCCGGTGATGTCTGGTGAGGACCTGCCTTACAACATGCCTACAAGCCCTCAGTCCAGCCTTTCTCAGCCTACTGCGGACAGTCTGAGCACTGATGGAGGGATTGTGCATTCCTGGTGTAACTCGGGCAGTACTTGTTGTTTCATCCTGTACCTGTCCCGCAGGTGTGATGTTTGGATGTACCGATCCTGTGCAGATGTTGTTACATGTGGTCTGCCACTGTGTGGACTATCAGCTCTCCGTCCTGTCTCTCTGTAGCGCTGTCTTTGGCGTCTCACAGTACGGACATTGCAATTTATTGCCCTGGCCACATCTGCAGTCCTCATGCCTCCTTGCAGCATGACTAAGGCACGTTCACGCAGATGAATAGGGACCCTGGGCATCTGTCTTTTGGTGTTTTTCAGTCAGTAGAAAGGCTTCTTTACTGTCCTACATTTTCATAACTGTGACCTTAACTTCTTGGGGCTATGTGGGACGTTAGCGTGCCACCCGTGGCGCACCCTATCAACAGCAGGTGCATTTCAAGAGCGGCAAATTTGAAACCAAATAAATGTCAAAATTCAAGTTTTTCAAACATACAACTATCTGGCACCCTTTGAAAGATAAACATCTCCTTAATCTAACCACGTTTTCCGATTTCAAAAAGGTTTTACGGGGAAAGCATAAAGTTAGGTTATGTTAGGAGAGTACATTGACAATAGCTGTGTGTATTGTATTGTCAATTCAAAGACAGACGTCACCAAAACCATAAAATCAGCTAAGATTATGCACTAACCTTTTACAATCTCCATCAGATGACACTCCTAGGACATTATGTTAGACAATGCATGCATTTTTAGTTCTATCAAGTTCATATTTATATCTAAAAACAGTGTTTTACTATGGCGTTGATGTTCAGGAAATCGTTTCCCTCCAATAGCGGCAGTCAAGTCATCACAACAAAATAATTAATTAATATTAGAAAACATTGGTAAAATATTATATTGTCATTCAAAGAATTATAGATTTACATCTCTTGAACGCAATGGACTTGCCAGATTTAAAATTAACCTTACTGGGAAATCACACTTTGCAATAATCTGAGCACTGCGCCCAGAAAAATACGCATTGCGATACAGACTAACCGCCATGTTGGAGAGATCTAAAATCGAAAATAATATGTAAATAATCCATTACCTTTGATTCTCTTCATCAGATGTCACTTCCAAAGAATCCCAGGTCCATAACGAATGTAGTTTTGTTCAAAAAAGCTCATCATTTATGTCCAAAAACCTCCGTGTTGTAGCACATGATCTAAGCCAGCCGGACTTCACTTCACTTCAAGAACGGAAAAAATATATTTTCGTTCGTTCAAACATGTCAAACGTTGTATCGCATAAATCATTAGGGCCTTTTTTAACCAGAACATGAATAAAATTCAAGGCGGACCATTGGGTTCTCTTTTAAAACGTTTCGGAATGAGAGTACCCACCATCAACTCGCGCGCCAGGTGTCTAATGGGCCATCTCCGTTCCAACGCTCTTCTTCAGTCAGATCTCACTGTAGAAGACTCAAAACACTTTGTAAAGGCTGGGGACATCTTGTGGAAGCAATAGGAAGTGCCAAAATATTCCTCCTTCCCTTTGTTTTTCAATGGTATAGGCTTAAAGTCAATTCAACACATCAGGTATCCACTTCCTGTCAGAATCTGTCTCAGGGTTTTGCCTGCCAAATGAGTTCTGTTATACTCACAGACACCATTCAAACAGTTTTTGAAACTTTAGGGTGTTTTCTATCCATATATAATAAGTATATGCATATTGTAGTTACTGGGTAGGATTAGTAACCAGATTAAATCAGGTACATTTTTTTATCCAGCCGTGAAAATACTGCCCCCTATACCCTAACAGGTTAATTGCCTTAATAGTGTCTTAACGACCATTCCACAGGTGCATGTTCATTAATTGTTTATGGTTCTTTGAACAAGCATGGGAAACAGTGTTTAAACCCTTTACAATGAAGATCTGTGAAGTTATTTGGATTTTTACGAATTAGGGTCCTGAAAAAGGGACGTTTCTTGTTTTGCTGAGTTTATTACCTCAACACCGGTGCCCCCACACATCAACTCTGTACCGGTACCCACTCTATATAGCCCTGCTATTGTTATATTACTGCTGCTCTTTAAATATTTGTTTTTGGTATTTTCTTAACTGCGTTGTTGCTTAAGGGCTTTTAAGTAAGCATTTCACTGTTGTATTCGGCACGTGACAAATAAAATGATGTGATCTGTGAATAACTGGATGAAATGGTGGCCTTACTATGTAGTAGCTCTTACTATGTAGTAGCCTATTTTGTACATTTAGTATTGGATCTTAGTGCAGTCAAAAACTTGATTGTCCTGGTTTCTTTATCCTCTCTAGGGCAGGTGGCACCAAATCGTCCCACCTACGTAACAGCCAGTTGAATCCTGTGTCGTGATTTTCAAATACCTTAGAAATGCTATTACTTCAATTTCTCAAACATATGACTATTTTACAGCTATTTAAAGACAAGACTCTCGTTAACCTCTATGGGACCGGCGGGACGAATTCGTCCCACCTACGTAACAGCCAGTGTAATCCTGTGGCGCGATTTTTAAAACGTTTGAAATGCTATTACTTCAATTTCTCAAACATATGACTATTTTACAGCTATTTAAAGACAAGACTCTCGTTAATCTAACCACACTGTCCGATTTCAAAAAGGCTTTACAACGAAAGCAAAACATTAGATTATGTCAGCAGAGTACCCAGCCAGAAATAATCAGACACCCATTTTTCAAGCTAGCATATAATGTCACAAAAACCTAAACCACAGCTTTTTACATTAGCATGTGACGTTCAGAAAAAGCATACCCCCGCAAACTTCCGGGGAATTTACTAACAATTTACTAAATTACTCACGATAAACGTTCACAAAAAGCATAACAATTATTTTAAGAATTATAGATACATTACTCCTCTATGCACTCGATATGTCCGATTTTTAAAATAGCTTTTCGGATGAAGCACATTTTGCAATATTCTAAGTACATAGCCCAGCCATCACGGGCTAGCTATTTAGACACCCGGCAAGTTTAGCCTTCACCAAAATCACATTTCCTATAAGAAAAATGGTCTTACCTTTCCTGTTCTTCGTCAGAATGCACTCCCAGGACTTCTACTTCAATAACAAATGTAGGTTTGGTCCCAAATAATCCATCGTTATATCCAAACAGCGGCGTTTTGTTCGTGCGTTCTAGACACTATCCCAATGCTAAATCACGGTCGTGCGCATGGCACAGAATGTGACAAAAAAATTCTAAATATTCCATTACCGTACTTCGAAGCATGTCAACCGCTGTTTAAAATCAATTTTTATGCAATTTATCTCGTAGAAAAGCGATAATATTCCGACCGGGAATCTGCAATTAGCTAAACAGCCGAAAGAAAATACTCCACGGGGTCGAATCGCGCACGCGCCTAATTCTATTGTCCACTGATGGGACACTTGGAAAAGGGGATTCTGTGTTTCAGCCTGAGGCTGCCTCGTCATCGTTCAGGTTTTTCCCGGGTTCTGAGAGCCTATTGGAGCCCTAGGAATTGTCACGTTACAGCTAAGATCCTGACTCTTCAATAAACAGAAGCAAGAACAACAACACCTTGTCAGACAGGGTACTTCCTGCATGAAACCTTCTCAGGTTTTTGCCTGCCATAGGAGTTCTGTTATACTCACAGACACCATTCAAACAGTTTTAGAAACTTTAGGGTGTTTTCTATCCAAACCTGAACAATAATATGCATATTCTAGCTTCTGAGTTGGTGTAGGAGGCAGTTAAAAATGGGCACATATTTTTTCCAAAATTCTCAATGCTGCCCCCTAGCCCGTAGAGGTTAATCTAACCACACTGTCCGATTTCAAAAAGGCTTTACAACGAAAGCAAAACATTAGATTATGTCAGCAGAGTACCCAGCCAGAAATAATCAGACACCCATTTTTCAAGCTAGCATATAATGTCACAAAAACCCAGAAGACAGCTAAATGCAGCACTAACCTTTGATGATCTTCATCAGATGACACACCTAGGACATTGTTATACAATACATGCATGTTTTGTTCAATCAAGTTCATATTTATATCAAAAAACAGCTTTTTACATTAGCATGTGACGTTCAGAACTAGCATACCCCCCGCAAACTTCCGGTGAATTTACTAACAATTTACTAAATTACTCACGATAAATGTTCACAAAAAGCATAACAATTATTTTAAGAATTATAGATACAGAACTCCTCTATGCACTCGATATGTCCGATTTTAAAATAGCTTTTCGGTGAAAGCACATTTTGCAATATTCTAAGTAGATAGCCCGGCATCACAGGGCTAGCTATTTAGACACCCAGCAAGTTTAGCCTTCACCAAACTCCGATTTATTATTAGAAAAGTTTGATTACCTTTCCTGTTCTTCGTCAGAATGCACTCCCAGGACTTCTACTTCAATAACAAATGTTGGTTTGGTCCAAAATAATCCATAGTTATGTTCCAACAGCGGCGTTTTGTTCGTGCGTTCAAGACACTATCCCAATGGTAAATAAGGGTCATGCGCACGGCGCATTTCGTGACAAAAGATTTCTAAATATTTCATTACCGTACTTCGAAGCATGTCAACCGCTGTTTAAAATCAATTTTTATGCCATTTTTCTCGTAAAAAAGCGCTAATATTCCGACCGGGAATCTGCAATTAGGTAAACAGCCGAAAGAAAATACAGCACGGGGTCGACTCGGGCATGCGCCTAATTCCTTTGTCCTCTGATCGGCCACTTGGCAAAGGCGATAATGTGTTTCAGCCAGAGGCTGCCTTGATATCGTTCAGCTTTTTCCCGGGCTCTGAGAGCCTATGGGAGCCGTAGGAAGTGTCACGTTACAGCTAAGATCCTCACTCTTCAATAAACCGAGACAAGAAGAACGACTCCTTGTCAGACAGGCCACTTCCTGCATGAAATCTTCTCAGGTTTTTGCCTGCCATATGAGTTCTGTTATACTCACAGACACCATTCAAACAGTTTTAGAAACTTTAGGGTGTTTTCTATCCAAAGCCAATAATTATATGCATATTCTAGTTACTGGGCAGGAGTAGTAACCAGATTAAATCGGGTAAGTTTTTTTATCCGGCTGTGTAAATACTGCCCCCTAGCCCTAACAGGTTATATACATTTCCACACTGGGGTTGAAATAATACTGTTAAAATGATATGCTCTGGCTCTAGTGTGCCTGTAACTCTGTCTCTGTTTGGTATTAATCCCTACACCCTGCTGGAAGGATTGACCATTCTTCAATAGCAGCCTCCTCCCTCTTTCCCTCCCTGTACGCCACCTTTCCTCTCTCCCTCCTTTCCTCCAAGGTAGGGTGTGTAAAAGAGGGCACGCATAAATCACCCCAGCTCAGCCTATACACAGCGATGTCAGATTTCTTGTGTGTGGAATGTAAGAGGTGGGTTGACTTGAGGTGTGAATGGAATCTATGTATGACAAGTGTTATGGCTGCATGTAGGGGTAATGTGTGTTTTTGAGGTACAGTTGAAGTCTGACGTTTACATACACCTTAGCCAAATGCATTTAACCTCTTTGGTATAGGGGGCAGTATTGAGAATTTTGGAAAAAATATGTTCCCATTTTTAACGGCCTCCTACACCAACTCAGAAGCTAGAATATGCATATTATTGTTCAGGTTTGGATAGAAAACACTCTGAATTTTCTAAAACTGTTTGAATGGTGTCTGTGAGTATAACAGAACTCCTATGGCAGGCAAAAACCTGACAAGGTTTCAAGCAGGAAGTACCCTGTCTGACAAGGAGTCGTGCGTCTTACCTCTTTTTATTGAAAAGTAAGGATCTTAGCTGTAACGTGACAATTCCCAGGGCTCCAATAGGCTCTCAGAGCCCGCGAAATAACTGAAGGTTTACGAGGGAACCTCAGGTTGAAATATATTATCGCCTTTTGTAAGTGGATGCTCGGAGGACCTTTCAATGATGCGCGTGCATGAGTCGCTTCTGAGGAGAAATTTTATTCGGCTGTTTAGGCTCAATGCATACTCCCGGTCGGAATATTAACACTTCTCTATGACATAAATGGCATAAAAATTGGTTTTAAACAGCGGTTGACATGCTTCGAAGTACGGTAATGGAATATTTAGACATTTTTGACACGCCAATGCGCCATGCGCGACACCGCGAAAAAGCATTCTAGAACTCACGAACAAAACGTCGCTGTTGGAACATAACGATGGATTATTTGGGACCAAACCAACATTTGTTATTGAAGTAGAAGTCCTGGCAGTGTATTCTGATGAAGAACAAGCAAGGTAAGAACATCTTTCTTATAGGAAATGTGATTTTGGTGGAGGCTGACCTGGGTGGGTGTCTAAATAGCTAGCCCTGTAATGCCGGGCTATGTACTTAGATTATTGCAAAATGTGCTTCATCCGAAAAGCTATTTTAAAATCGGACATATCGAGTGCATAGAGGGGTAATGTATCTATAATTCTTAAAATAATTGTTATGCTTTTTGTGAACGTTTATCGTGAGTAATTTAGCAAACTGTTAGTAAATTCACCGGAAGTTTGCGGTGGTTATGCTTTTTCTGAACGTCACATGCTAATGTAAAAAGCTGGTTTTTGATATAAATATGAACTTGATTGAACAGACATGCATGTATTGTATAACACAATGTCCTAGGTGTGTCATCTGATGAAGATTATAAAAGGTTAGTGCTGCATTTAGCTGTGGTTTGGGTTTATGTGACATGATATGCTAGCTTGAAAAATGGCTGTGTGATTATTTCTGGCTGGGTACTCTGCTGACATAATCTAATGTTTTGCTTTTGTTGTAAAGCCTTTTTGAAATCGGACAGTGGGGTTAGATTAACGAGATTCTTGTCTTTAAATAGCTGTGAAATAGTCATATGTTTGAGAAATTGAAGTTATAGCATTTCTAACGATTCAAAAATCGCGCCACTGGATTTCAGTGGCTGTTACGTAGGTGGGACGAGTTCGTCCCACATGTACTAGAGAGGTTAAACTCAGTTTTCACAATTCCTGACATTTAATCCTAGTAAAAATTGCCTGTTTTAGGTGAGTTAGGATCACCACTTTATTTTAAGAATGTGAAATGTCAGAATAATAGTAGAGAGAAGGATTTATTTCAGCCTTTATTTCTTTCATAACATTCCCAGTGGGTCAGAAGTTTACATACACGGAATTAGTATTTGGTAGCATTGCCTTTAAATTGTTTAGCTTGTGTCAAACGTTTTGGGTAGCTTTCCACAAGCTTCCCACAATAAGTTGGGTGAATTTTGGCCCATTCCTCCTGACAGAGCTGGTGTAACTGAGGTTTGAAGGCCTCCTTGCTCGCACAAGCCTTTTCAGTTCTGCCCACAAATGTTCTATGGGATTGAGGTCAGGGCTTTGTGATGGCCACTTCAATACCTTGACTTTGTTGTCCTTTAGCCAATTTGCCACAGCTTTGGAAGTATGCTTGGGGTCATTGTCCATTTGGAAGACACATTTGCGACCAAGCTTTAACTTCCTGACTGATGTCTTGAGATGTTGCTTCAATATATCCACATAATTATCCTGCCTCATGATGCCATCTATTTTGGGAAGTGCACCAGTCCCTCCTGCAGCAAAGCACCCCCACAACATGATGCTGCCACCCCTGTGCTTCACGGTTGGGATGGTTTTCTTCGGCTTGCAAGACTCCCGCTTTTTCCTCCAAACATAACGATGGTCATTATGGCCAAACAGTTCTATTTCTGTTTTATCAGACCAGAGGACATTTCTCCAAAAAGTATGATCTTTGTCCCCAACCGTAGTCTGGCTTTTTTATGGCGGTTTTGGAGCAGTGGCTTCTTCCTTGCTGAGCGGCCTTTCAGGTTAGGTCGATATAGGACTTGTTTTACTGTGGATATAGATACTTTTGTACCTGTTTTTTCCAGCATCTTCACAAGGTCCTTTGCTGTTCTGGGATTGATTTGCACTTTTTGCACCAAAGTACGTTCATCTCTAGGAGACAGAACACGTCTCCTTCCTGAGCGGTATGACGGCTGCGTGGTCCCATGGTGTTTATACTTGCGTACTAGTGTTTGTACAGAAGAACGTGGTACCTTCAGGCGTTTGGAAATAGCTCCCAGGGATGAACCAGACTTGTGGAGGTCAAATTTCTTTTCTGAGGTCTTGGCTGATGTCTTTTGATTTTCCCATAATGTCAGGCAAAGAGGCACGGAGTTTGAGGCCTTGAAATACATCCACAGGTACACCTCCTTTTGACTCAAATGATGTAAATTAGCCTATCAGAAGTTTCTAAAGCCATGACATCTTTTTCTGGAATTTTCCAAGATGTTTAAAGGCACAGTCAACTTAATGTTTGTAAACTTCTGACCCACTGGAATTGTGATACAGTGAATTATACTGCTCAAAAAAATAAAGGGAACACTTAAACAACACAATGTAACTCCAAGTCAATCACACTTCTGTGAAATCGAACTGTCCACTTAGGAAGCAACACTGATTGACAATAAATTTCACATGCTGTTGTGCAAATGGAATAGACAACAGGTGGAAATTATAGGCAATTAGCAAGACACCCCCAATAAAGGAGTGGTTCTGCAGGTGGTAACAACAGACCACTTCTCAGTTCCTATGCTTCCTGGCTGATGTTTTGGTCACTTTTGAATGCTGGCGGTGCTTTCACTCTAGTGGTAGCATGAGACGGAGTCTACAACCCACACAAGTGGCTCAGGTAGTGCAGCTCATCCAGGATGGCACATCAATGTGAGCTGTGGCAAGAAGGTTTGCTGTGTCTGTCAGCGTAGTGTCCAGAGCATGGAGGCGCTACCAGGAGACAGGCCAGTACATCAGGAGACGTGGAGGAGGCCGTAGGAGGGCAACAACACAGCAGCAGGACCGCTACCTCCGCCTTTGTGCAAGGAGGAGCACTGCCAGAGCCCTGCAAAATGACCTCCAGCAGGCCACAAATGTGCATGTGTCTGCTCAAACGGTCAGAAACAGACTCCATGAGGGTGGTATGAGGGCCCGACGTCCACAGGTGGGGGTTGTGCTTACAGCCCAACACCGTGCAGGACGTTTGGCATTTGCCAGAGAACACCAAGATTGGCAAATTCGCCACTGGTGCCCTGTGCTCTTCACAGATGAAAGCAGGTTCACACTGAGCACATGTGACAGAGTCTGGAGACGCCGTGGAGAACGTTCTGCTGCCTTCAACATCCTCCAGCATGACCGGTTTGGCGGTGGGTGAGTCATGGTGTGGGGCCGCAAAGCCCTCCATGTGCTTGCCAGAGGTAGCCTGACTGCCATTAGGTACCGAGATGAGATCCTCAGACCCCTTGTGAGACCATATGCTGGTGCGGTTGGCCCTGGGTTCCTCCTAATGCAAGACAATGCTAGACCTCATGTGGCTGGAGTGTGTCAGCAGTTCCTGCAAGAGGAAGGCATTGATGCTATGGACTGGCCCGCCCGTTCCCCAGACCTGAATCCAATTGAGCACATCTGGGACATCATGTCTCGCTCCATCCACCAACGCCACGTTGCACCACAGACTGTCCAGGAGTTGGCGGATGCTTTAGTCCAGGTCTGGGAGGAGATCCCTCAGGAGACCATCCGCCACCTCATCAGGAGCATGCCCAGGCGTTGTAGGGAGGTCATACAGGCACGTGGAGGCCACACACACTACTGAGCCTCATTTTGACTTGTTTTAAGGACATTACATCAAAGTTGGATCAGCCTGTAGTGTTGTTTTCCACTTTAATTTTGAGTGTGACTCCAAATCCAGACCTCCATGGGTTGATAAATTGGATTTCCATTGATTATTTTTGTGTGATTTTGTTGTCAGCACATTCAACTATGTAAAGATAAGTATTTAATAAGATTATTTCTTTCATTCAGATCTAGGATGTGTTAGTGTTCTCTTTATTTTTTTGAGCAGTGTATATTTGAAATAATCTGTCTGTAAAACAATTGTTCTGAAAATTACTTAATTATTCTTACCCCCAGTATTGTTAAGATGGCAACACTCAAGCCTTGAAGGCCTTGTCTGCTGCACATATGTAGGCCAGCCAGAATGCTCATCCACATCATTGTCGTTTTATAATTTGGTTTCCATTCAAATGAATATAGAAACAGTTGTATGGTTCACTCAATCATTTTCTCAGCCAAAACTTTTAGCAAACGAACAGAAGCTTTTTCTTTGACTAACTCCAGGCTGTTTTACTGACAGTTAATGTAGATGGATTACCACAAATGTCATATTTAAAGACAACCGTTAGGCCTTTACTGTAACTTCTGTGACGAGCAAGGCGGGTCCATGTGTATTCTGTACATCCTAGTACTGAAGTTATATAACAAGAAAAAGTATATTTATTTTACTTGCACTCAGTGGCCAGTTTGAGGTACACCCATCTGGTACCAGGTCGAACCCACCTTTGCCTCCAACACAGCCTGAATTCTTTGAGGCATGGAAATGTTGCTCAATTGGTTTCCAGGGATCTAATGTGTGCCAGGAAAACATTCCCCATACCACTGCCTCCAGCCTGTACCATTGACACCAGGCAGGATGGGGCCATGGAATCATACAGCTTACGTCAAGTCCTGACGCAACAAGAACCGGGATTCGTCGGACCAGGCAATGTTTTTCAACTCCTCAATTGTCTAGTGTTGGTGATCATGTGCCCACTGGAGCAGCTTTTTCTTGTTTTTAGCTGATAGGAGTTGAACCCAGTGTGGTCGTCTGCCGCAATAGCCCATTCATGACAAAGACTGACGAGTTGTGTGTTTCCTGAGATGCCATTCTGCACACTACTGTTGTACTGTGCCGTTATTTGCCTGTTTGTGGCTTGCACGATTCTTGCCATTCTCCTTCGACCTCTCATCAACGAGCTGTTTTTGCCTACAGGACTGCCGCTGACAGGATGTTTTTTGTTTGTAAATCCTAAACACTGTTGTGCGTGAAAAGCCCAGGAGACCGGTCGTTTGCGAGAGATGCTGGATTCGGCCCGCCTGGCACCAACAATCATACAACGCTCAAAGTTGCTTAGGTCACTCGTTTTGCCCATTCTAACGTTCAATCGAACAATAACTGAATGCCTCAATGCCTGTCGGTCTACTTTATATAGCAAGCCATGTCCACCTGACTCACTGTCTATAGGAGAGAACAATTTTCGTGAACGGGGTGGTGTACCTAATAAACTATATATATTTCTATCTATAGTTTGGTGTAGTTAAGAATCCACTGTATCAGCAGCAATGAACAGATATTATCCTATAATGGCTGATGTGTGATGAGCTTTCTCTGGCATAAAATTAACCTGTTGCCCCAGGTTAATTAACCCCGTTCCGCTAGCGGAACCCCTCGCCAACAGCCAGTGAAATAGCAGGGTGCCAAATTCAAAACAACAAAAATCTCATAATTCTAATTTCTCAAACATACAAGTATTATACACCATTTTAAAGATAAACTTCTCGTTAATCCAACCACAGTGTCCGATTTCAAAACGGCTTTACGTCGAAAGCATACCATTAGATTGTTAGGACAGCGCCTAGACAAGAAAAACCACACAGCCATTTTCCAAGCAAGGAGAGACGTCACAAAAACCAGAAATACAGCTAAAATGAATCACTAACCTTTGACGATCTTCTTCAGATGACACTCCCAGGACTCAATGTTACACAATACATGTATGTTTTGTTCGATAAAGTTCATATTTATATCCAAAAAAAACATTTTACATTGGCGCGTAATGTTCAGAGATGTTTTGCCTCCAAAACATCCGGTGAATGAGCACATCAATTTACAGAAATACACATCATAAACTTTGATTAAAGATATGAGTGTTTTGCATAGGATTAAAGATAAACTTCTCCTTAATGCAACCGCTTTGTCAGATTTCAAAACAGCTTTACGGCGAAAGCACATTTTTCAATATTCTGAGTACAGCGCTCGGCCATCAAGCAAGCTATTCAGTTGTGGAGTCAACAAAAGTCAGAAACAGCGTTATAAATCTTCACTTACCTTTGCTGATTTTCGGCAGAATGCACTCAAGACTCCCAGTTCCACAATAACTGTTCGATAAAGTTCATCTTTATGTCCAAATACCTCCTTTTTGTTAGCGCATTTAGTTCACCAATCAAAATTCACAAGACACGGGCAAGTCCAGACGAAAAGTCAAAAAAGTCTATTACAGTTCGTAGAAACATGTCAAACGATGTATAGAATAAATTTTTTGGTTGTTTTTATCATAAATCTTCAATAATATTCCAACCAGACAATTCCTTTGTCTTTAGAAATGAAAAGGAGCTTAGCTCATGGCATTCTGCCAGACACCTGGTTCAAACAGCTCTTATTCTCTCCCCTGAAACAGCGTTCTAAAGACTGTTGACATCTAGTGGAAGCCTTAGGATGTGCAATATGACATCACAGACACTGTATATTGGATAGGCGATCACTTGAAAAACTACAAACTTCAGATTTCCCACTTCCTGGTTGGATTTTTCTCAGGTTTTTGCCTGCAATATGAGTTCTGTTATACTCACAGACATCATTCAAACAGTTTTAGAAACTTCAGTGTTTTCTATCCAAATCTTCTAATAATATGCATATATTAGCGTCTGGGCCTGAGTAACAGGCAGTTTACTCTGGGCACGCTTTTCATCCGAACGTGAAAATACTGCCCCCTATCCCAATGAAGTTAAGCAATAAGGCACAAGAGGCAATGCTGTATCATCAATACAATCGCAGGTAAATGGCGTTATTCAGCCCAATGTGATAGCCTTATTGCTTTTATAGAACTGTTACCAACATATTGAAGAACAATGAATTGCATATTTTCATTAAAATGTTATTTTGATAAGTAAATTAGCTAATAACATTTAATTCTTTCACCAGAAGATATAGTACAGACAAAAAAATCTGCTCGTTAGTTCTTTTGGTCATGTTGCTAATTAGCGACCCAGTCGCTAATTATTTTTGCATTGTTGCTGTGCAAAAGGACTGGTCGCCCGTTCTAAACAAAATGGTATGCAGGCTAGATATCGTTCTTGTCGCTTGCTAGCCAGCCAAATTCCGCTAACTCAGTCACGTTAAAAATTGAACCTGGGATGTCGGTATACTTATACTCTAGCTACATTTCCGTTTGATTGTTTTTTTCTGTTGGCATTTATTCGGGTATGTCCCATGATAATGACGATGTGTGATTTCGATTGACTCAGAAAAAGTTGTCTGGCATCGTTCACTCCATGTATGATACTACAGACATCTAAATTCAAAAGTGAAACATTGTTTCTGAGGTCGGACAGGCAGATAAGCGAGGCTTATATTAACCTCTGCTGTATCAAACTAAATGCTAGGCAGGAAGTAAGGGGAAATAATGTGCGAGTTGTGATAATTACAAGAGATGATTGGGACAGCAACATTAACATGATATTCTTATGGAGGCGCAGTGATAATTTTCAGATGGAACTGTTAGCAGGCATAGGTGTGTCTGTGATGGCCAATACACCAAGGCTTGAAACACTGCTTGTCCAATCAGCATCCAGGATCCAAACAACCAGTTTTATTATGGCTACCATGACATCACCCAGTTGCTTGCTACACTAAGGTGTGTTTCTTTCCCCCATACAATAAAAAGTGCTTGGAGCATCTGAACAAGTGCTATTTAAAACCAACCCCTTAATTGAGTTAATGGACATCTCTTACTTCAGACTGAAAATATCTAAAGGCTAGCTATAGCTTGGGGTCAGGGAGAAGCCACAGGCACTAGCCTATAACATAGTTTCTGAGTCTGTAAATACGAGGAAGTGAGCAGAGGAACAAAAATTTGATTTAAAACGGCAAAATGTTCTCTCAGCTCCATTTGTAGAATTGCATGAAATGTTTTAAAATTACAACATTTTCTCTCAGCTGTATGGCAAAATGTGTACAATTGCAGGTAATTTGCTTTAAAACATTTTTTTTTTTTTATATCAGCTCTTTGTAGAAATGTTCTGTAAAATTCAGCCACCCCCTGCCACACCTGCCACCTAAGCCCCTTTTTGTTCCAGAAAAAAATCCCTGTGATGTACTGTACATAGCTAATTTATCGAATGATGTGATTGATGATTACGTGACCACTTTGGATCAACTTTGCTAGTTCTGGAATACAGAAAATAAGTGTACAGGCTCGGGGTGCTCAATGAGATGTTTGGAAAACACTGGTTCAGATTCTAAGTTTTTCTAGCATTGTCTTTTCCAGAACATTTATAAAATTATCCACTATCCACCTTGCCAGTCAAGTCACTTACCCACTTCTTAGTGTTTTGCTCACAGTCAATAGGTCTTTTGTGAGGCTACATTGTTTTTGTTTGGAGACTGACGCACGGCATCTCTTCTCCTAATTTCTGAAGCACTAAAAAATGTAGCACATGCGTCTCTGGCTTGTCTCAGTAATTTGAGGCATGATGGATGGAGGGCTTCCATCACGTGATTGGGTTAGTGTCTGACTCATCTATAGTTAGTCTGGCAATCCTGTGTCCCAGGCACATATACACAACTTGTGCTGGAAGAGATCTGAATGAATCTGTTTACTTGTTGTTATTGGGTATTTTCTTAATTGGTTGGAGTAAACCCTGTGTGGACTGTCACTGGAGTGTTATCCTTTTCATACATTTTAACTCTGCATTGTTGGGAAAGGGCTCATGAGTAACCATTTCACAGTAAAGTCTACACCTGTTCTATTCAGCTCATGTGACAAAATTTGATTTGATCCTTGTCTTGTGTGGGACTCTTGTTCTCATAGTAACCGCCAGGGGGTGGTATGTTAACATTGAAGTATTTTTTTGTTTTTGCACCTGCAAGGGTCTTGAAAGGTTATTTTCTACTATATGTGAATGAGTTCTTAGTTTTTGTTTATAATATCTACTTTCATCGGGTTTACAGTCATTTTGGTTGTTGTAAATGCACAAAATACATCCGTTCATTGTCACCTTTCTCGTGTTGTGGTTGCCAGTAATTCATGGTATTCAGCCAATTGTTGGTAGCCAAATTCTCGACAAGTAAACATCCCTTTGTGTCTTGGAGGGACTGTTGTGTTCCTCCTCATCTCATCCGGTTTTTCCCAGTTTCGGCGGGTGAGGGCGCATCTCTGAATAATTTATGATAATGTATCGGCTGAGCCGCAGGTAGGGGCGTTCCTACATAGATTATGCTAATATCAGTATCCCTCCACCAATGGGGTGCATCGGAGTGCTGTTTTTCTTAGATAAATTATGCAAATGTCCCAGGCTGCAGATTTTCTGCCGAGCTGAGATGAGCTGACCTTGGAGATTCTTTGTGGTGCAGCAGTAGATGTACAGGCTCCCCGGGATAGGATGATTTTCTGACGGGACACAAAGTGCCTAATACCTCCTCTCCGAACCACGGAAGTAGAGAATGTGATGCACGATAATCGTCGAGTTTTCCGTTGGTTAAAGCTTAGTTTATCTGTAATATAGCATGAATACTCCGTGCTATACGACAGTGGCGATGGATCTCGGTGTTTGCCAGCTAAGGAATTTTTCTATTTCGTTTTTATCTTCGTTGCTGAGCGCGGATAGTTCGCCTGTCAGGCTCAACCATAGGTAAATATAGCAGTGACTTGCAGCAAGGAGAATGCCTAGTGTGGGCAGTTTATAGTCTGTATGCTGAAAGAAATCCTCGTTTATACTCTGTCAATCTATTATAGAGAACTTTATCATTGAAGTACAAGTATAGCCCAATGATGCTTTTTATTTGGTTCAGTAAGAGAGAAAATGTGACTTGTCGTCATGATGTCTTACTGGGTTAGCTTCGCTTACTGTTGGCTCGGGAGATGCTGTACCTTAACTGTACACATCACCCATGGTTCATTTTTACATGGATGACAATGAAATAACATATTTGGATTATTTGGGAGGAATATTGTCTACGGTCATTTCAGTACACCCTGAACACTTTGCTCTAGAATGGTCTTTAGCGGAAGTGGTCACCTGTATAAGGATAATTATACTGTATTCCACTGTGTATTGAAATGGCTGGTATTAGATCTGCAACATCGACAGTATGCATATCATTTAATCATTCATTCTTACCGATGCAGTGTGTTAAGACTTTTTTCTTTTCATTCTTCCAGTTCGTCAGGAGCCAGTGTGGTGGCCATAGACAACAAAATCGAACAGGCTATGGTAAGTTGATATATTATATTAACTCACCTTTCTTGTCTGCTATCTATACTACATAAATCACATGCATATATAACGTAGTTCGAAGAATGATCAGTTCAGAAGAAAACGTTGCATCAGTCAGTTTAATGAATGGATTACATAACCACGTAACCGACCAGAACTGGGAAGTCACGCAAAATACAGACCTATTGCTGATTCTCTTTGCAATATGCCTACTACTGCAGTTGAAACATCATGTCGCTCTTGATTATCTCGTTTCTTTGTAACCATTTTTTTGGGGCGCTGTTACATAGATGATGGCTCGTGAATACCTTGATGCTCTGGCAACTATGTAGCAGCATATGGTGTTATGTGCCTTGACGTCAGTTTAATACGTCGTTTGCCAAAGTGTATCTATGGGGGCATTAACGTTAGCCAGGTATCATCATTGAAAGTCGTATCAGTATGACATGCACTTTTACCATCCAGTTTACCATGGTAGCACAATCGCTTTATTTACATTTTTGTAATCTGTAGTAAGGATTCAGTTCTGTAAAACATTCAGTTTCGATTTCTACCTGAAGCTACCATTTATTTGAATAAACTCGTTGACACAGGGAGATGAGCGTGCGTGCAGACTTTTATTTTCAGTTCCTCATAGTTGTAGTGTTTTATTGTCCCTGGATCCCTGCCTGCTGAGGACGCGCTCTCTCTCTCCCACTCCATCCAGTGCTTGGCTTGCCGTTGTTGCTAGGCAAACAAAGTCTTTGACGCCTGGGTATAAATATCGCGGGCTCCGATTGGCTAAAGCCTATATGTGGGCCGGCCATTTTGTGTGTTTGGTGACGTTGCGTCCTGGCTTCAGAGGAAGGGGAGGGTTAGACTTTAGGATTATTTGTTTTATAATCTACAGAATCTTTCTTTTGGTTTTCACCACATGTTCAACAGATTGTGTTAAACATCAGACTCACTTCTTATATTAAAACAGACAACGGTAGCTAGCTACAATATTACATAGTAATTCCCATAGAAAGGGCAGTAGTAATGCTATGCTTACTCTTGATATGATGATAAAAATGTATGATATATGTTTAAGGTCATTTAAAAAACAGAACACAAACTTAAAATGTTTTTTTGTTTGTAATTATGGTCACATTATGCATTTCATGTATGGGTGGCCCCAGGAATCAAACCCACAATTCTGGTGTTTTAAAGTGCCATTCCCTACCAACTGAGCCGTACAGGGTCATTTCAAAAGTATTTTTTCAAAACACTGAACACTACCTTTGTATTTTTTTGTATGTGTAATTATTGCCATGTTAAACTCTGTTCTCTGTTCCTCTCTGTGCCTTTAGGACCTGGTGAAGAGCCACCTGATGTATGCAGTGAGGGAGGAAGTGGAGGTTCTGAAGGAGCAGATCAAGGAGCTGATTGAGAGGAACTCTCAGCTTGAGCAGGAGAACAGCCTTCTAAAGACCCTGGCCAGCCCAGAGCAGATGGCTCAGTTCCAGGCCCAGACCCAGGCGGGCTCCCCTCCCACCTCCACACAGCCACCGGCCCAGACCCAGGCACCAGCCCTACCCCCAACCCAACTGCAGCCAACCTCACACAACTCTGGACCCTCCGCATAGCATCACCGCCTACCCCGGGAGAGGGGTGGATGAAGCAACCTATCAACCAACCAGGGTCTGACTGACTGTCCTCAGACATATTCTGTTCTAACACTGCAGAACAACCAGGCCTCCACTGCAGGAGGCTACGCTGTTAAGACAAGAATTTGCACATATTTAACTCTGGGAGCGGCGACGGGTGGTGTCGTCGTTTCAAGGCGCTTTATAACACAATATCAAAGACAATCTGCCTAGGAGAGGAGAAATGGAGGCTGTTATAGGAGAATGAACATTGCTCAAAAATACATGGAAGAAAAACTTAACAAACAAAAAAGTGAACATGACTCAAAGAATCACTGTGCCTGTATCAATGGATTTCAGGTGATGTCGACTTCAGTGGTAACAATGATGGAGGGAGATAGTGATGGGAGTCACCATGCTTCGCTGAATCCTAATAATGTAAATAAATGCAGCTGTTCTCTTTTTTTCTGTGCGATACAGAGAGGGACAGACGGAGAATAGAGCCCCTCTCATTGTGACAACTTCAATAATCTGTGAGGATTTATCATCGTGTAATAGTCCCCATCTGGCATGGGGCGAGAGGAGGTCTAGAGGGAGAACACAACACTTCCATTGACGTCATCATTTTAACTGTGAGGTTGAAGGGTGTAGTAGCCTTCATTTGCTTATTAAAGGAGGGATGATGATAATGAGGGTTTTTCCCTGTATTTAAGTTTAAGCCCTGCACCCTGTTATCTTGGTGGATTCTCTATTCATGTAATGAAGCTGAGGGGTTGAGATGTTAGGCTAAGCTGCATTTTCAAAGATGAGTTGATGGCCTTTCTACATGATGTATATCTCTGTATATTTAGTGTAAGTACTGTGTAATATAGTGATATAAGGAGAGAAACCAGATGCTATGTTGGTGAAGTACAAATGAAGAGGGAGCTAGTAATGGGCTGGCCTGAAGATTTGTGCAGTCTTTTATAATGCTGTAATTCAGGAGTATGGCGAGCTGTGGAGGTTATTTAACAGACAGACGACTGTATCCACTATTCATATCCTGGGTTACAACATTAACGGTTACTGTAAACCATTGTTCACTTGAAATTATTTGAAGTATTGCACCCCTCGTGAATTTTTATTTCATTTGTTTTCATTTTTTGACAGTGAAGTACTTCTTGATCAACTCTTTAACTTAACAAACACCGTACTCTGAATATCATAAAGAAAAACAAATCGATTTTTTGCATTCTATGTATAAGTTGTAAGCTCATGTTCTGTGCATGTTTCCTCAAACCAGATGAGGTATTGTAAACATACATAACACAATTACAGTTGCACTTCACAACTTTCAATAAAAATGTTAAAGGAATCAAAATCCACTTGTTCATGTCTCTTCTTGCGATTCATGCTTCTATAGTTAAATAGATAACCTTAATTTACATATGTACTTTAAATAATTTACCTTATTTAATCTGTAGGATATTTTTTGTCAAAGTCTGTCTCGTGAGATTTGCGAGAGGATAAAAAAATTGTCACGAAATGAAAGGCGGCGTAACAGTTTATTTTATTCCTGCCCACAGCTTGCAGCACCCAAGTAATCAATTAGGAGCGCAGCCGATGGTAATGCCCATGGTCAATTTGGTTGGACATTCGATATCCCTATGGGGCTAGTTGGGAACCAGCAGTAAATTACACAATTACATGGGACAATATTTTAAAAGGTCAATATCTCCAAATTTCAATGACTTAACAACATCAAACCAACTATAAATTGTAGAAATTCTTATCCAAATATTGAAAGTGTTTAGTGAAACAATGTAAAGATGTGCAACATGAAAATATTGTCCCATTTTACATTGTGTAATGTATTGGCTAATGAATTGACGGTCCCTAACTATCCCTAGAGAGGGGCTACCCAAAGTCCAGGGTTGGATATTTTTGCTGGTAATGGATAACAGTTACTATTTTTTTGTAAACCCTTACATGTAACGGATTACATGTAATCCATTACATGTAAAGGTTTACAAAAAAACAGGAACTGTTATCCGTTACCAGCAAAAATATTGTAATCAGATTCCAGATACTTTTGAATACCTAGATGAGTACTGAGAGGATTACTTTTAAATTCAGAAAGGATGTTTGCGAGTCTGACCACAAGTCAAGACACTACTATGATGACACCAAATGTGTCTGATCAATTGCGGGAAAAGAGAAAGAAAAGGCTTTTGTCGGCTACAGTCCAAGCTGTCTTCCAATCGTGTGACTGCTGTCAGCATCCAAAGATTATGCAGTGGTGTAGTCTACTGCGATACGGATATACAGCTGAAGTCGGAAGTTTACATACACCTTAGCCAAATACATTTAAACTGTTTTTCACAATTCCTGACATTTAATCCCAGTAAAAATGTCCTGTTTTAGGTCAGTTAGGATCACCACTTTATTGTAAAAATGTGAAATGTCAGAATAATAGTGGAGGGAATGATTTATTTCAGCTTTTATTTATTTCATCACATTCACAGTGGGTCAGATGTTTACATACACTCAATTAGTATTTGGTAGCACTGCCTTTAAATTGTTTAATTTGGGTCAAACGTTTCGGGTAGACATCCACAAGCTTCCCACAATAAGGTGGGAGAATTTTGGCCCATTCCTCCTGACAGAGCTGGTGTAACTGAGTCAGGCTTGTAGACCTCCTTGCTCGCACACGCTTTTTCAGTTCTGCCCACAAATTTTCTATGGGATTGAGGTCAGGGCTTTGTGATGGCCACTCCAGTACCTTGACTTTGTTGTCCTTAAGCCATTTTGCCACAGCTTTGGAAGTATGTTTGGGGTCGTTGTTCATTTGGAAGACCCATTTGCGACCAAGCTTTAACTTCCTGACTGAGGTCTTGAGATGTTGCTTCAATATATCCACATCATTTTCTTGCCTCATGATGCCATCTATTTTGTGAAGTGCACCAGTCCCTCCTGCAGCAAAGCACCCCCCACAACATGATGCTGCCACCTCCGTGCTTCACGGTTGGGATGGTATTCTTCGGCTTGCAAGCATCTACCTTTTTCCTCCAAACATAACGATGGCCATTATGGCCAAACAGTTCTATTTTTGTTTCATCAGACCAGAGGACATTTCTACAGAAAGTATGATCTTTGTCCCCATGTGCAGTTGCAAACCGTAGTCTGTGTTTTTTATGGCGGTTTTGGAGCAGTGTCTTCTTCCTTGCTGAGCGGCCTTTCGGGTTATGTCGATATAGGACTCGTTTTACTGTGGAAATAGATACTTTTGTACCTGTTTCCTCCAGCATCTTCACAAGGTCCTTTGCTGTTGTTTTGGGATTGATTTGCACTTTTTGCACCAAAGTTCGTTCATCTCTAGGAGACAGAGCGCGTCTCCTTCCTGGGCGGTATGACGGCTGCATGGTCCCATGGTGTTTATACTTGCGTACTGTTGTTTGTACAGATGAACTTGGTACCTTCAGGCGTTTAGAAATTACTCCCAAGGATGAGCCAAACTTGTGGAGGTCTACAATTATTTTTCTGAGGTCTTGGCTGATTCATTTTGATTTTCCCATGATGTCAAGGAAAGAGGCAATGCGTTTGAAGGTAGGCCTTGAAATACATCCACAGGTACACCTCCAATTGACTCAAATCAGGAGCTTCTAAAGCCAAGTGAAATAATCTGTCTGTAAACAATTGTTGGAAAAATTACTTGTGTCATGCACAAAGTAGATGCCAAAACTATAGTTTGTTAACAAGAAATCAGTGTAGTGGTTGAAAAACGAGTTTTAATGACTCCAACCTAAGTGTAGGTAAACTTCCAACTTCAACTGTATCTACATAGCGCTTGGATGTCAATCACACTGCTGCTCTCTCATTTAACTATTTGCGCCTTAGGGATTGTGGTTGTTGTGGATGGCTGTTCACAAATCTAAATGTGTATTTGAACCCAACAATGGTTGAATTCAAGAAGTTTAAGCTGTCAATCAATCATTGTTTTTGAAACCAGTGCACAGCCAGTGAAAAATGCGCTCTTGCAACAGCCGCATAGTGCGGATCCCAGCCTATGGAATAAAAGTGGGGCTTTTATTGCTCAATCTAATTCATGCTGATAAAATAAATGAATCCATAGGCCTAATGGACACATACTCAAACTTGCACACTTTTTACAGACTTAAAGGGGCAATCTGTAGTTGCTACATCCATTTTTGGACTTATAAATGATATATATATATATATAAATATATATACACTGCTCAAAAAAATAAAGGGAACACAAACAACACATCCTACATCTGAATGAAAGAAATAATCTTATTAAATATTTTTTTCTTTACATAGTTGAATGTGCTGACAACAAAATCACACAAAAAGAATCAATGGAAATCCAATTTATCAACCCATGGAGGTCTGGATTTGGAGTCACACTCAAAATTAAAGTGAAAAAGCACACTACAGGCTGATCCAACTTTGATGTAATGTCCTTAAAACAAGTCAAAATGAGGCTCAGTAGTGTGTGTGGCCTCCACGTGCCTGTATGACCTCCCTACAACGCCTGGGCATGCTCCTGATGAGGTGGCGGATGGTCTCCTGAGGGATCTCCTCCCAGACCTGGACTAAAGCATCTGCCAACTCCTGGACAGTCTGTGATGCAACGTGGCGTTGGTGGATGGAGCGAGACATGATGTCCCAGATGTGCTCAATTGGATTCAGGTCTGGGGAACAGGCGGGCCAGTCCATAGCATCAATGCCTTCCTCTTGCAGGAACTGCTGACACACTCCAGCCACATGAGGTCTAGCATTGTCTTGCATTAGGAGGAACCCAGGACCAACCGCACCAGCATATGGTCTCACAAGGGGTCTGAGGATCTCATCTCGGTACCTAATGGCAGTCAGGCTACCTCTGGCGAGCACATGGAGGGCTGTGTGGCCCCCCAAAGAAATGCCACCCCACACCATGACTCACCCACCGCCAAACCGGTCATGCTGGAGGATGTTGCAGGCAGCAGAACGTTCTCCACGGCGTCTCCAGACTCTGTCACATCTGTCACATGTGCTCAGTGTGAACCTGCTTCATCTGTGAAGAGCACAGAGTGCCAGTGGCGAATTTGCCAATCTTGGTGTTCTCTGGCAAATGCCAAACGTCCTGCATGGTGTTGGGCTGCACTGCCAGAGCCCTGCAAAATGACCTCCAGCAGGCCACAAATGTGCATGTGTCTGCTCAAACGGTCAGAAACAGACTCCATGAGGGTGGTATGAGGGCCCCACCTGTGGACGTCGGGCCCTCATACCACCCTCATGGAGTCTGTTTCTGACCGTTTGAGCAGACACATGCACATTTGTGGCCTGCTGGAGGTCATTTTGCAGGGCTCTGGCAGTGCTTCTCCTGCTCCTCCTTGCACAAAGGCGGAGGTAGCGGTCCTGCTGCTGGATTGTTGCCCTCCTACAGCCTCCTCCACATCTCCTGATGTACTGGCCTGTCTCCTGGTAGCGCCTCCATGCTCTGGACACTACGCTGACAGACACAGCAAAACTTCTTGCCACAGCTCGCATTGATGTGCCATCCTGGATGAGCTGCACTACCTGAGCCACTTGTGTGGGTTGTAGACTCCGTCTCATGCTACCACTAGAGTGAAAGCACTGCCAGCATTCAAAAGTGACCAAAACATCAGCCAGGAAGCATAGGAACTGAGAAGTGGTCTGTGGTTATCACCTGCAGAACCACTCCTTTATTGGGGGTGTCTTGCTAATTGCCTATAATTTCCACCTGTTGTCTATTCCATTTGCACAACAGCATGTGAAATTTATTGTCAATCAGTGTTGCTTCCTAAGTGGACAGTTTGATTTCACAGAAGTGTGATTGACTTGGAGTTACATTGTGTTGTTTAAGTGTTCCCTTTATTTTTTTGAGCAGTGTATATATCCATTGACTCTTGAAGAATATAACTCATAAACGCCTCGTGCTTAGTTGAACTGTCACACTCCATCAGAACCCAAAATATAAGCTTGTTTTTCTCCAATGTTTGTAAACATTGTAAATGTAAACACTGTATAGCATAACATGGTTAAAACAATCATTTTGATATCATGGATGGTCAGTCTTTGCATCCATAGCTCTGTCTATTAATCTGAGAGTGGTTACATTTCTCCAGGGCCATGCCTCAGAGGCGGGACACCCATTTTGTTATTGATCCATCTGGATTTGCCCTTTAGATAGCTGCATATTATCAAGATATCAAAGTGTCACCAACAAAAAGGTAAACAATAGGCCTATAGCAAATGCAGCATATGGCATTCATTTTTCACATGTAAAATCATTATTTCACATATAACATTTCAGTAGTGCTCAGCGCATGCCATTCCATGAGCGCAGCATTTATTTTTCAATTCGAAGCAATGAGCCCAATCAGTCCTCCATGACAACAAAATCATAAACAGAGTGGGGCTGGCTAATAAGTCCTTCGTTTTGGGGTTATGCTCAGGTAAAATAATTTGGCTAATCTATGCTTCCATATTCCAAATCCTATTCTTGAAGATCTTTGGTTTTTATTGTAAAGATATCATTTAATCGTTTTGTTATATGTAGTAGAAAGCGATGGGTTTAGAAAGTAACCTACCCAACCCTGCCAAAGTCAAACCAATTTTTCCAAGGTCACACACCAGCCTGGTTGAAGCTAATTGGCGAAATGATTTGATTAACTATTCCCAGCTGCGAACACACATCAAACCACACCCCGAAACCAACTCATGTTTGAATTCAGTCATGGCCGCTAGCATGAACCAAATCTAAAACAAGGCCAAATCAGGAAGTCACCCTTTAACCATTATGGAGGGGGAATGTAAAACTGGCCTTAGATCAGTGTCTGGACTAGAGCAACATCATCCTACTGTACACTGAAGAAATAATATATGAAACAGACTGCTGCACTGCCTGTATACTGCGAGCTATTGGTTGAGCTCTTCCTTGCTTCCTGCTTTTCACCAGGGTCGGCCTTAGGTAGCAGCTGCATAGATTACATGGTCCACAAATCACCCCAACTTCCGAACAACTGGGAATAAAAAGCGCCTTGCTCACAGCTGATGATTCGTGTGAACAAACAGCGATTATATAACTCCACACCTCACTGAACAGCATTCCATTCAAATGAAGATCTGCCACCTGCCTTGAAGTAGGATGGTTTGGGGAGACCAATTGTGTAAAGTACTTAAGTAAAAATAATTTTAAATAGTACTTAAGTAGTTTTTGGGGGTATCTGTACTTTACTATTTATATTTTTCACAACTTTTAATTTTAATTCACTACATTCCTAAAGAAAATAATGTACTTTTTACTCCATACATTTTCCCTGACATCCAAAAGTACTAGTTACAATTGTAATGCTTATCAGGACAGGAAAATGGTCCAATTCACACAATTATCAAGAGGACATCCCTGGTCATCCCTACTGCCTCTGATCTGGCGGACTCACTAAACACAAACGCTTCCTTTGTAAATTATGTCTGAGTGTTGGCGTGTGCCCCAGGCTATCCATAATTTATAATTAAAAAAAGGAATATCAGGAATTTTAAATGATGTATACTTTTACTTTTGATACTTAAGTATGTTTTAGCAATGACATAAACTTAAGTATCAAATGTAAATGTAATTGCTAAAATATACTTCATTATCAAAAGTTAATTTGAAACCAAATACTTCAAAACTATATTTTACTGGGTGACTCACTTTTACCTGAGTTATTTTTTAATAAGACATAACCCGTTTCATACAGATACTGTATGTTAGTTGGAGAAAGGGCATGACATTTGAATCCTGGTAATTAGTCATGGTACTTTAGCACCTGGAATTTAGACACCTGCATTCCGCAAGGGTGTGGTTCCATGATAAGTTACAGTGCATTCAGAAAGTATTCAGACACCTTGACTTTTTCCACATTTTGTTATGTTTCAGCCTTATTCTAAAATGGTTTCAATTGTTGTTTTTCTCCCTCATCATTCTACACACGATATCCCACAATGACAAAGCAGAAACGGGTTTTTAGAAATTTTAGCAAATGTATTAATACAAAACTGAAATATCATATTTACATGAAATATTTAGACCCTTTACTCAGTACTTTGTTGAAGCACCTTTGGCAGCAATTATAGCCCAGAGTCTTCTTGCGTATGATGCTAGAAGCATGGCACACCTATATTTGGGGAGATTCTCCCATTCTTCTCTGCAGATCCTCTCAAGCTCTGTCAGGTTGGATGGGGAGAGCCGCTGCATCGCTATTTTCAGGTCTCTCCAGAGATGTTCAATTGGGTTCAAGTCCGGGCTCAGGCTGGGCCACTAAAGGACATTCAGAGACTTGTTCCAAAGCCTCTCCTGCGTTGTCTTAGCTGTGTGCTTAGGGTCGTTGTCCTGTACGAAGGTGAACCTTCCTCCCAGTCTGAGGTCCTGAGTGCTTTGGAGCAGGTTTTCATCAAGGATCACTTTGCTCCGTTAATCTTTCCCTCAATACTGACTAGTCTCCCAGTCCCTGACACTGAAAAACATCCCCAGAGCATGATGCTGCCACCACCATGCTTCACCGAAGGGATAGTGCCAGGTTTCCTCCAGACGTGACGCTTGGCATTAAGGCCAAAGAGTTCAATCTTGGTTTTATCAGACCAGAGAATCTTGTTTCTCATGGTCTGAGAGTCCTTTAGGTGCCTTTTGGTAAACTAAGCGGGTTTTCATGTGCCTTTTACTGAGGAGTGGCTTCCGTCTGGCCACACTACCATAAAGGCCTGATTGGTGGAGTGCTGCAGAGATGGTTGTCTGATGGTTGTTGAGATGGAAGGTTCTCCCGTTTCCACAGAGGCACTCTGGAGCTCTGTCAGGGTGACCATCAGGTTCTTGGTCATCTCCCTGCCCAAGGCCCTTCTCCCCCGATTGCTCAGTTTGGCCAGGTGGCCAGCTCTAGGAAGAGTCTTGGTGGTTCCAAACTTCTTCCATTTAGAGACCATTGTGTTCTTGGGGACCTTCAATGCTGCAGAGATTTTTCGGGACCCTTCCCCAGATCTGTGCCTTTCATTGCCCTTGCTCTGAGACACAATCCTGTCTCAGAGCTCTACGGACAATTCCTTCGATGTCATGGCTTGGTTTTTGCTCTGACATACACTGTCAACTGTGGGACCTTACATAGACAAGTGTGTGCCTTTCCAAATCATATTCAATCAGTTGAATTTACCACAGGTTGACTCCAATCAAGTTGTAGAAACATCTCATGGATGATAAATGGAAACAGGATGCATTTGGGCTCAATTTCGAGTCTCATAGCAAAGGGTCTGAATACTTACATAAATAAGGTATCTGTTTTTTTATTTGTAATTAAATTAGAAAAAATGTATTAAAACCAATTTTCGCTTTGTCATTATGGGGTATTGTGTGTAGATTGCTGAGGATTAAAAAAAAATCTATTTTAGAATAAGGCTGTAACGTAACAATGTGGAAAAAGTTGCGTGGTCTGAATACTTTCCGATTGCATTGTATATAACACACGTACTGTACACACACCAGGAAACAAATAGCTAGGAATCCCCAAATTAACCACACTGTAAACAGGCTTAATTTGCGGACAACATGCACTGGGATAGGAGCAGCCAAAGTGGAACTGAAACCAGACATTTCCCAAACAAAGTCACATTTATTTAAAAAAAGGTTCTCACGCAACACAGATAAATATAGAAACACAGCAGTATGGCACATTGTCAGCAGCCAGTCACATCTTGGACTGCACACACTCTCTCACACACACAAACACTCACACATATGAGCAGGTATAAGACACACTGTACAAGGTTCATCCAGCCAGTTGTTGTGGTTCAAACTGTCAGTAGAAAAGCTTTCATCTTCCTGCCTGGAACTCTGTAAACGTGATCGAGGACGGCAGGGGGGAAGGGGGGTGGTCCATTCCTCTCCCAGGCCTTCCCTGATGGACAAAGAGCTGTCCTGAGTCGGGCCTCCTGGAGGTGTTAGGGACGTAGGGTAGCGAGCAGCCCCAGGTCTGGTGAGGGGGAAAGGGGAGTCTGGTGGGGCCTCTGGATCACATTCCCATCCTGATGCTCTGGATGATCTGAAAAATGGCTGAGAGAGAAAGTGGCTGTTGTTACACAGAACAACATCCAGTCAGGTGAAGTCACTGAGCAGAAAACTGAAGAGAAACTGAAATCTGGTTAGTTCCCTACGCGAGTAATATCAAGGCTAATGTGAAACAGAAAGTTGAACTCCTGATTGAATGAATGAGTTTCCACAGTTTTCTCACACATCTCCACAGAATCTGGGCATTACCTGATCCACAGACGACGAAGACGAACAGAGCCAGGAGCCAGGGCCCCACGGGGTACTTCTCCTCCTGAGGTCGCTGAGAGGGAGTGGAGAGAGAAAACAACAATGTTCAACCACTGAGACATATAGGTCAAATGTCATTAAAACTTCACTATGTGATATGTGTTGTCTTTAGTGCTGAGAGATTAGTGCCATTTGAAGTCGGTCCAGTTTCGATTATTACAAATTATCACGGTTTTCCATTTCAGTTTCAATAATTGTTTTAAACATTAAATGCACTATGCATTATGTGGGTTGAATGCAGTAACAACACAGAATAAAACTATTCATAAAAGTCCCATGATGGTAGAGTAGGGTATTCATTTATTAATCCCAACTTGGGAAATTGTTCTATTACAGCATGCATCATCAATAACTTACAAGGACAGGACACGTAACAATGATGGACACATAAAAAAACACATTGACACATTAAGGTACATGCACCTTAGTATCTGTAAAATAATAAAGTCAATTTCAAGTGCTGTTTTCTATCTTACTCAGGAGGAAAAACAAGCAAAAACACCGTTCACAATAGGAAGACATCAAACTGTTAATCAATTACATTCGTTATAAAGCCTCATGGCTGTGGGTAAAAATGGCCATCTAAACCTCTCTGTGGAACTTCTAGGCAGGATGAAACTGCTACTGAAGCTTATCCTGTGTCGTGTTAGAGTGCTGTGGAGTGGGTGTGTGTCATTGTCCATGATCATGTGTATTTTTGCTTGGAGCCTTTTTATAAACATGTCCTGCATTGATTCCAGGCTGCAGCCAATTGTAGCACTGGCTTTCTTGATGATTTTGCCAAGCTTGTTTAAGTCCTCCTTGGCTAAATTTCCTTTCCAGCACACAATGGAATAGCTCCCTACACTCGCCACAACACTGCTGTAGGAAATCTGACCATTACTCCTTGTCACTTATTGACCATCAGTTATTCACATTACTTAAAGAAAATATTTATTTTGTGTATATTACATTTGTTTTATTTGATGACTTTATCATTTAATTCCAAGTCATCATCTCTATAGAGTGGCTGCCTATGCTGTCTGACAAAATCACTATTTTAGTAGTTTTTCAAAGTAAATAAGGAATACTTTTATGACTGCTGAATACCAACTACCAATCACTTAGATCATGTATTTTCAGGTAGACGCCTCGCGAAACAACAGCTCTCAATCACACTTTCTTCCATCTCCTCTCCCTCCGTGTCTTCGCCACACTAACCGAATGTAGCAGGCATAAAAGAAACACATGGGACGCGTTCGATAGCTTCAAAACTGTGGCGTATCATGGGTAAATTGTGACCGACTGACTAATCTACAAATAATAGTGAGTAGTTATTTAGGATGCAAGGTGATTTGTAGATCAATCAGTCTCAATTCGCCTTTAAAGTCGGCTGTAATGATGAACTCGCCCACAGACTGGCCAGTAGGCGCGCAATGGATTATGGTCATTGTAGTTAATTACCACGTTTTCTGTGCTAAACTATGTAGAATATTGGCCTGTTGGAAACTACAATTCACAGTTGGGCATGATCTGATTTATCTCTAGAGAAACTGTGCAATGTGCACACTGCGCTCATAGAAAAAATTAACAAAATGGAATTCAAATAATTGAACCTACGTCAGTCAATTAGTTGTTTAAATAGTTGTTAAAAAACCCAAAATGTTGGTTAATGTTGGCCACACACACCGAACACAAAGTCAGACATAAGGTTAAAGTTAGTATGACAATCAAGGTCAGACGTTGTTGAAGGGCGGTCAAATCATGGCAGAATATGGCCCTGCAGGAAACAGAACTTGGTGGAGGAAGACCAACCAGGTTGAACAAACATCCAAGGGAGGAAGGTTCTTACAATGTTATTATCTCTAGACCTACATCAAGAGCAAGTGCTGAATAGGGAAAGTTTCCGACCAGGTTTTAAACCCTGCCCTCATCACTGTGTAGGTGTTTTTTACACAATCACACCAGAATAGGCCTGAGTGGATCTAATAATAATCTGAGTTATGCAGAGTTAGCATGGCTGTCTAGACCTGTAGCACGTGACTCGCCAACATAAACTATTACAAGGTCTGGTCTGGGTGATGTGATCCAGTTGGACAGCACTCATGTGCTTTCTGATGGTGGTGTGGTATTATTGTGGATAACACAATAGCTATCTAGAATATACAGTGTAAACCCCAAGTATTCCTTTATTCTAATACACACAATGACAACAATCTGTATCCCACAGTGAACTAGCTATTCCATACAGTGTCACCTTACACAATGCAGTCATGTTGACGCAGGTAAAGATTTCTGGTATAGTTTCATAATTCAAGGTTGACAGAAGAAAAGCAGGCATCTCAAGGAGCACCAATAAAACAAATCAGCCAGCCTTAAAAGGAATCTGTTAGAGGGTGGATAGATTGGGAACCGAATACTGTAACTTTATATTCAGCAGTTATGACAATTAGGGATGTACGATATATCAGTGAGCATATCGGAATCGGACGATATTCAATAAAAATGCCAACATCGGCCCAATGTCTAGTTTAACGCCGATCTGCAAAACCAATGTCAAAGCTGACGTGCATACCTATATAACGTAGGTAGATGATGTAATGACGCCACAAAAAATGTAGCGCTATACAGAACAAAAGCAGAAAAATACTAAGCTCACACTTCCAACAACTGAACAAGTTCAAGTCGAGCAGTCATTTGAAAAGAGTAAGAACATTTCAGCGAGAAACAACTCGAAGGCGAAATCCATCAACGCCAAGATAATGGAATTCATTGCCCTTGACAATCAACCGTCCTCTGTCATGGATGATGTTGGCTTTTGCAAACTGGTCGATCCCCGGCATACACTATTTTTCAGATGTTGCCCTACCGGAGTTACACAGTATTGTTGAAACGTACATCTATGAGCTACTTGCTATGGGCGTAACTGTTATTAGATTCACGACTGACATTTGGGCCAGCGATGTCAGCCCCATGAGCATGCTGAGTCTGACAGCACAGTGGGTCGACGAGGATTTCGTACTGAGGAAAGCCGTATTGCATGTTCAAGAATGTGCTGGTTCTCATACCGCTGCTGCCATTTCAATGGCATTTGAGAACATGTTTGAAACTTGGAAACATGAACACACTCCTAGCTCCATTTGAACAACTGACTGGAGAAATAAGCTCAACTGCGTCTGCAGCAGACATTATACCCTCTGTCATGGCATTGAAACACCTGCTCAACAAAACTGCTGACAGACCGTGGGGTTAAAACTTACAAAAGTACTAGAGGCTGTGAACAAGCGATTCGGTGGCATTCTCTCTGAGCCTCTTTACTGTGTCGCCACAATGCTCGATGCTAGGTACAAGGACTGCTACTTCGATGCAGACAAGAAACAGGGTTTACGTGAAATGTTACAGACACAGCTGGACAAGATGGAAACGGACACAGTGACAGTGAGCACCGAGGAAGAGAAGCCACGGACAGACAGCTGAAACTTCACTGCTTGACATGTATGATGAAATCCTGGTTGAGAATGAAACGACTGAACAAATGAACAACGAAACAGCAAGTAAGTGAAAGAAATAGGTTTTGATTATGTTTTACTGGTAATGGGGACATACGTAAATGACAACAAAATAACTTTTTTGTCAGTGTGGTGTGGTGTGTGTAACCTTTATTTAACTAGGCAAGTCAGTTAAGAACAAATTCTTATTTACAATGACGGCCTACCCTGGCCAAACCCAGACAATGTTGGGCCAAATGTGCTCCGCCCTATGGGACTCCCAATCACGGCCGGATGTGATACAGCCTGGATTTGAACCAGGGACTGTAGCCTCTTGCACTGAGATGCAGTGCCTTAGACCGCTGCGTCCATATGTGTGTGTGTGTTAACTATTTAACTGTACTAGAATGATTAAAAGGCCTCTAAACATTTTGAATATCGGTTATCGGTAACAGGGTTTTTTTGGCATGGAAAATATTAGATATCGTTGCATCACTAATGACAACGTAATAGAATGACTCACACCTCCCATTTCCCTAAGGCTATAGGCTATTACAGCACACAATTTAACAAGTGTACAGTATCTCTATCTAAACTAACACAGGACAGTGTAACCTATTCATATCAGAAAGGGAAACCTACATTCCAGGATTACATATTAATCAGTATCACTATCTGTCATATATCCTGTCTGTCTGTCTGTCTGTCTGTCTGTCTGTCTGTCTGTCTGTCTGTCTGTCTGTCTGTCTGTCTGAGTGAGTGTCTGTGTGTGTGTGTGTGTGTGTGTGTGTGTGTGTGTGTGTGTGTGTGTGTGTGTGTGTGTGTGAGAGAGAGTGTGTGTGAGACCTGGTCAGGATACAGATGGACCATAGAGTTCATCAACAACCTCAGGCTCTCTTTATGGACTGAACAGCCAGATGATGACACCATCCATATTGACAATCTAGACCGTTATCTACGTGGCATTGATTTCTCAGAAATTATTGATCAGGAGAATCCCAGGCTGTAAACCGTGTGGCAAACCGCCGGTTTAAGCATGAAGACCACCAGACCATAAAGGAAACATACAACCATCAATGATCAACAAACCAACACGTTAACCTATGGTCCATGAATAACAATACATGGAGAAGGGCTTGAACTCACGTTCATTGCGCCCTGTGGTTTGGGTATTGATCCGAACGATTTAAAATTAATCATATGAAATACAACATGCCGAGTCTGATGTGACGAGAGAGATGAGCCATAACATAACATCAGATACACAATAAATAATTTATCATTATGAAATGGATGGGTCACATTTATTTAAATTATGCCATTCTAAGTGACGATTAACTGAATCGGTGTCATCATGCTTGCACCTCCTTTCGTCTGACGATGGAACCCACACAGCCTGAAGAAAAGCGTCGCCTCACCAGGGTCTTTGCAACGTTTCCTCTCTGCGTGATGTTTTTGCTGTGCTTTTCGTTTGCCATACGGATCCTTTGTTTTGCTACCATCTTCTGAGAATGTTATATTGATGTAAAAGTATTATATACCGGTGTTATTTTGATGCAGTGATGATGAAGCCACGAGACCCCACTTCTCTCTGTCTGCACCTGCTGACGTGCGCGTGGACGGAAGTGCGCCTCCATGGAGCTGGGCGCGCGTGCGCTGCAAAACTGTATTTTTTTCTGCCTCACCTCTCAATCTAACCAGCCATATAGACAAACTATTTATTGTTGAAAAATGTAATGGATTAATAGTTATGCCATTTGCCAGAGAAAAACACTTTTACCTCTAGTCTCAGTTGTCACCAATGCACAATCAGTGGTCTATTAAGTTCTTCTACCTTTCTCAAACAGAAGATGTTGTCAGGGCCTTGCCTATGAGCTGCACATGCCTGGGGTGTCTGGAGAAAGAGCATCATGTGTTTATTTGAACAAACCTTACATACAGTACAGGACAGTGACTATGGTGGTCTAGAAAATGATGCAGAATTAGGTTAGAAACATTTAAGTGACCTGTTTTTTGTATTTTAAAAACGTAATAGTTTAAGTCTGCATTTCAACCCTCTCCACCACTTATAACTAACATATAACTAACAGCTTCTGGTTTTTTTAATACTCACAAAATTATATAATATCTTTAGATGTGATTATGTTGGTAAAGTAGGGGTACAGCTTTAAAACAACGAAGTGCATTATGGGTAACGTAGTAATTTAACTTTTGTTTTTGACCCAGTTGTTGTGGTGGCGGAGATGTAACCAAACTGTGAGCTACGCGCTTCTTGCTCCGTTTGACCACTATTTTATTTTGTCGTTCAGACTACCTCACATGGTGTACAAGTATAATAAATGTCAACTACTTAAGTGGAATTCCAGACTAACTCGTCATTAGCAGCGGATAAGATCCACAAAGGTGGGAATTACCCCAGAGCATCCGTGAATTGCTCTGGCCCTGGAGCTAGCAAGTGAAGGCTCCCCTGAGCCGTCTCGACTGCGGTCTGGAGGCGAGGCAGGAAAGGTAACACTGGGGCTCGTCCAGGATAAAGGAACCAGAAGGTCAACTGGCGAAGTGGCTCGAGAAGTTTGGGTAGTATAACTTACATCGTTCAGGACGCCACCACGAAAATGCTAACGTCCTGTTCAGGAGGCCCTGCCTCCAGACTTGCCCCTGCACTATACAGGACCAAACCCAGAACAATGACTGTTTCAGGCACCAGGAAGTGCAGTGTGGCCTCGGTCCCAGCATAGCTGATTACGAGGTGGAATCAATCAATCAAATGTATTTATAAAGCCCTTTTTACATCAAAGCCCTTTTTACATTCAACATGTCGAGTCTGATGTGATGAGAGAGATGAGCGGCGTTATCGATAGCCAATTTGAACCATAACATCAGATACAGATACACAATTAATAATTTATCATTATGAAATGGATGGGTCACATTTATTGAAATTATGCCATTCTAAGTGACGATTAACTGAATCGGTGTCATCATGCTTGCACCTCCTTCGTCTGACGACGGAACCCACACAGCCTGAAGAAAAGCGTTGCCTCACCAGGGTCTTTGCAACGTTGTCTCTGCATGATGCCGCCAGACTTGCCCCTGCACTGTACAGGACCCTACCCAGAACAATGACCATTGCAGGCACCAGGAAGTGCAGTGTGACCTCGGCCCCAGCATAACTGATTACACTGTGGTATCAATCAATCAATCAAATGTATTTATAAAGTAATTTTTTACATCAGCCGATGTCACAAAGTGCTATACAGAAACCCAGCCTAAAACCCCATACAGCAAGCAATGCAGGTGTAGAAGCACGTGGCTAGGAAAAACTCCCTAGAAAGGCATGAACCTAAGAAGAAACCTAGAGAGGAACCAGGCTCTGAGGGGTGGCCAGTCCTCTTCTGGCTGTGCCGGGTTGAGATTATAATGGTCTATGGCCAAGATGTTCAAACGTTCATAGATGACCAGCAGGGTCAGATAATAATAATAATCACAGTGGTTGTAGAGGGAGCAACAGGTCAGCACCTCAGGAGTAAATGTCAGTTGGCTTTTCATAGCCGAGCATTCAGAGTTAGAGACAGCAGGTGCGGTAGAGAGAGAGAGTTGAAAACAGCAGGTACGGGACAAGGTAGCACGTCCGGTGAACAGGTCAGGGTTCCATAGCTGCAGGCAGAATAGTTGAAACTGGACAGGGCCAACCAGGCAGGATATAACACCTACCCCCTTTTCCAAAGCACAGCCCCCACACCATTAGAGGGATATCTTCAAACCACCAACTTACTACCCTGAGACAAGGCTGAGTATAGCCCACAAAGATTTCCCCCGCGACACGAACCCGAGGGGGGCGCCAACTCAGACAAGAAGATCACGTCAGTGGCTCAACCCACTCAAGTGACACACCCCTCCTAGGGACGGCATGGAAGAGCACCAGTAAGCCAGTGACTCAGCACCCATAATACGGTTAGAGGCAGAGAATCCTGGGGGAGAGAGGGAAACTGGTCAGGCAGAAACAGGAAGGGTAGTTCTTCGCTCGAGTGCCTTTCCTTTCACCTTCACATCCCTGGTACAGACTACACTCAATCATAGGACCTACTGAAGAGATGGGTCTTCAATAAAGACTTAAAGCTTGAGACAGAGTCTGGGTCTCTCGCATAAATAGGCAGACCATTCCATAAAAATGGATCTCTATGGGAGAAAGCCCTGCCTCCAGCTGTTTGCTTAGAAATTCTAGGGCCATTAAGGAGGCCTGTGTCTTGTGACCTTAGCATACGTGTAGGTATGTACGGCAAGACCAAATCAGAAAGATAGGTAGGAGCAAGCCCATGTAATGCTTTGTAGGTTAGCAGTAAAACGTTGAAATCAGCCCTAGCCTTAACAGGAAGCCCGTGTAGAGAGGCTAGCACTGGAGTAATATGATCAAAGCTACTTCTATGGAGCTCCACTCAGTGGGGGTAGATGGCTGACTCTGACATGGGCCCCATCAAGAGGTGGCTTGAGAAAGGGCAGGAACACCAATCGTGGGGGGACGTGTCGCCTTTCGGGCCAGCGACTAATGCCTATTGGAGCCAGACTGATGTCAAGGATGGCATTCTCTTACGGCGCTTCTACTGTATCGAAGGCGCTGTGTTTTACCGACAGACACTCCTACCTTGTGTGTTCCGGACAGACAGAATGAAGCAGATGCATGACGGCCCAGTAACCAGTCACTTTGGCGTGGAACGAACACTTGCCCGGCTGCAGACAAGATACTACTGGTACCGAATGAGAGAGGGTGTCACACTATGGTGTCGTACATGTACCAGCTGTGCCGCTAAAGCCAGACCTTCGACGAAGCCCCAAGCACCTATGGGCACTGTTCTCATGGGAGTACCTATGGAGAGGATCGCCCCATGAACAAGACAGAATGCTAGAATCGCTACATATTGGTGGTTCAATACTATTTCACAAAGTGGGTGGAAGCCTACCCTCTACCCAACTATCAAGCCGCAACAGTGGCAGAAGTTCTGACAGCTGAATGGGTGTGTCGCTATGGAGCCCCACAGACACTCCACAGCGACCAAGGCTCCAACTTCAAATCAGAAGTCTTCCAAAGAATGCGTGAACTGTTAGGAATCGAGAAGACTCTCACAACCCCTTTCAGATGGCAATCTGACGGGCAAGTCAAAAGATTTAATGCCATTCCACAGGAGATCTTAGCCACTACCACAGAACGTTGTCATTGGGACTGGGACCTCAAACCCCCTGAAGTATGTGGGTCTGTAAATTGTGACTGTTTTATATTCTATGCATTGAGACGTGGGCCATGTTTTGGGAACTGTGTTATTTTGTATGGGAAGAAAAACAGGTATTTTTGTAAACAGAAGGAAACATTTTTGAAATATAACAGTTGTAAATTGCAAGTGCTAACCTTTTTCCTTTTCAGGAGAGATAAATAGGGGTCCTGCATTCACACTGGAATTACATGTGCAAGCCCTACAGTGGACTGCTAGGTACTGGAACCACTGACTTGCCTTCCTTTCTCTATGTATCCTCATCTGAAACCAACAGCCTTTGGGATGACAGGTGGCCTAGTGGTTAGAGCGTTGGACTAGCAACCAAAAGGTTGCAAGATCGAATCGCTGAGCTGACAAGGCAGTTAACCCACTTTTCCTAGGCCGTCATTGATAATAAGAATTTGTTCTTAACTGACTTGCCGAGTAAAATTTAAATAAATCAAATGTCCTACCCACTGCTCCATGTGCTTTTAGGGAATATGGACTGTATAGACAGACTACTTGCTCTGTCAGGACAGGACAAGTTCAGAGGACTTTATCGACTGAAAATAATAATATTAAAAAAACATTGCTCTGGCAGGAAAGGTAAACATTTGCTTAAGTACTGAGAAAGAGAGGAGAGAGAAGATATAATAGTGCCGGAAGGGATGGCTGCCGTTTTACGGGCTCTTAACCAACTGTGCTATTTTGATAGTTTTTTCGCATTGTTTGTAACTCATTTTGTACATAATGTTGCTGCTATCGTCTCTTATGATCGAAAAAATACCTTCTGGACATCAGAACAGTGATTACTCACCTCGAACTGGAAGAAGATTTTTATTTAATGAGTCCGACGCGAAGGATATACTGCTTTGTCAAGACAAGGCCCAAATCTCCATCATCAGTGTGAAGAAAAGACAAAGGAAAAGGGGAAGGAGGGTGGGGTGCCTTGTAAGTATTTGCAGACGAGTAGGTAAATCACCACTTCCCTCCATATTATTGGCCAACGTGCAATCATTGGAAAACAAACTGGACAATCTACGATTAAATCTTCTTTGGGCAAGGTGGGACACTAGCATCCCATCTGGCCAACATCCGGTGAAATTGCAGAGCGTCAAATTCAAATTACAGAAATAGTAATAATAAACATTCATGAAAATACAAGTGTTATACATTGGTTAAAAGATAAACTTCTTGTTAATCCAGCCGCTTTGTCAGATTTCAAAAAGGCTTTACGGCAAAAGCATACCATACGATTATCTGAGGACAGCGCTCTGCTTACAAAAGCATACAAACATTTTCCAACCAAGTAGAGGAGTCACGAAAGTCAGAAATAGCGATAAAATGAATCACTTACCTTTGAAGATCTTCATCTGGTTGCAATCACAAGGGTCCCAGCTACACAATAAATGGTTGTTTTGTTCAATAAAGTCCCTCTTTATATCCCAAAAACTCAGTTTTGTTGGCGCGTTTTGTTCAGTAATCCCCTGGCTCAAAGGTGGTCAAAACATGCAGACGAATACATCCTAATAGTACCGGTAAAGTTCATCGAAACATGTCAAACAATGTTTATAACTAATCCTCAGGGTGTCAATTATCTAAATAATCGATAATATTTCAACCGGACAATAGCGTATTCAATAGAAAGGAAAAACAACAAAGAGCGCACACACAGTTACGCGCGCAAACCTGTACTGCATGATTCCATAGTCCCCTGACCAAAAGGTCTCATTCTTCTTCATTTTTCAGAAAACAAGCCTAAAACCATGTCTAAAGACTGTTGACATCTAGTGGAAGCCATAGGAACTGCAATCTGGGCCCTAACCCATTACATAGTCAATAGGCATTCAATGGAAAACCCACTCACATCAAATAAATCCCACTTCCTGGATGGATTTTCCTTGGGTTTTCACCTGCCATATCAGTTTTGTTATACTCACAGACATTATTTTAACAGTTTTAGAAACTTCAGAGTGTTTTCTATCCACATCTACCAATTATATGCATATCCTAGCTTCTGGGCCTGAGTAACAGGCAGTTTACTTTGGGCACGCTTGTCATCTAGACATCACAATACTGCCCCCTAGCCCAAAGAAGTTTTAAGACTATTCTACCATTGGGACATAAATAAACTGTAATATCTTATGTTTCAATGAGACGTGCCTGAACGATGACACCGATAATGTAGAGCTGTCTGGCTTATTCATGCATTGGCAGGACAGAGCAGCTACGTCTGGTAAGATGAGGGGCGGGGGTGTGTCTATTTGTCAATAACTGCTGGTGTGCGATGTCTAATATTAAAGAAGTCTCGAGGTATTGCTTGCCTAAGGTAGAATACCTCATGATAAGCTGTAGATTACACTATCTACCAAGAGAGTTCACATTTACATTATTCATCGACGTCTATTTACCACAACAAACTGATGCTAGCACTAAGACCACACTCAACGAGCTGTAAAAGGCCATAAGCAAACAAGAAAATGCTCATCCAGAAGCGCGCTCCTGGTGGTCGGGGACTTTAATGCAGGCAAACTTAAATCCGTTTTACCTAATTTCTACCAGCATGTCACATGTGCAACCAGAGGAAAAAAATCTAGACCACCTTTACTCCACACACAGAGACACATACAAAGCTCTCCCTCGCCTTCCATTTGGCAAATCTAACCATAATTCTACAGGACTGTTTTACTAGCACAGACTGGAATATGTTCCGTGATTCATCCAATGGCATTGAGGAGTATACCACCTTAGTCACTGGCTTCATCTATAAGTGCATCTATGACGTCGTCCCCACAGTGACCGAACGTACATTTCCCAACCAGAAACCATGGATTCTAGGCAACATCCGCATTGAGCTAAAGGCTAGAGCTGTCACTTTCAAGGAGCAGGACTCTAATCTGACCCTTATAAGAAATCCCGCTATGCCCTCAAACGAACCATAAAACAGTCAAAGCCTCAGTACAGGACTAAGATTGAATCCTTCTACACCGGCTCTGATGCTCGTCCGATGTGGCAAGGCTTGAAAAATATTACAGACTACAAAGGGAAACCCAGCCGCGAGCTGCCCAGTGCCACGAGCCTACCAAATTAGCAAAATGCCATTTATGCTCGCTTCGAGGCAAGCGATATTGAAGCATGCATGAGAGCACCAGCTGTTCCGGACGACTGTGTGATCACACATAGCCAATGTGAGCAAGACCTTTAAACAGGTCAACATTCACAAAGCCACGGGGCCAGATGGATTACCAGGACGTGTACTCAAAGCATGCGCGGACCAACTGGCAAGTGTCTTCACTGACATTTTAAACCTCTCCCTGACCAAGTCTGTAATACTTACATGTTTCAAACAGACCACCATAGTCCCTGTGCCCAAGAAAGAAAAAGTAACCTGTTTAAATGATTACCACCCCGTAGCACTCACGTCGGTACCCTTGAAGTGCTTTGAAAGGTTGGTCATGGCTCACTTCAACACCATCATACCAGAAACCGTAGAAACCCTAGACCCCTTCGCATACCACCCCAACAGATCCACAGATGACACAATCTCAATTGCAGTCCACACTGCCCTTTCCCACCTAGACAAAAATACACCTGTGTGAGCATGCTGTTCACTGACTACAACTCAGCGTTCAACACCATAGTGCCCACAAAGCTCATTAAAAAGCTAAGGACCCTGGAACTAAACACCTCCCTCTGCAACTGGATCCTGGACTTCCTGACGGGCTGCCCCAGGTGGTAAGGGTAGGCAACAACACATCTGCCATGCTGATCCTCATCACGGGAGCCCCTCAGGGGTGCGTGCTTAGTCCCCTCCTGTACTCCCTGTTCACCCACGACTGCGTGGCCAAGCACGGCTCCAACACCATCATTAAGTTTGCTGATGACACAATAGTGGTAGGCCTGATCACCGACAATGACAAGACAGCCTATACGGAGGAGGTCAGAGTCCTGGTCGTGTGGTGCCAGGACAACAACCTCTCCCTCAATGTGAGCAAAACAAAGGAGCTGATCGTGGACTAAAGGAAAAGGGGATGTACAGGCCCCCATTAACTTCGACAGTCCTGAAGTGGAGCGGGTCCAGAGTTTCAAGTTCCTTGGGGTCCGCATCACCAACAAACTATCATGGTCCAAACACACCAAGACAGTTTGAACGAGGGCATGACACACCTTTTCCCCCTCAAGAGACTGAATAGATTTCAGAAAGTTATACAGCTGCACCATCGAGAGCATCCTGACCGGTTGCATCACCGCCTCATATGGCAACTGCTTAGCAACTGACCGTAAGGCGCTACAGACGGTAGTGCGTACGGCCGTGTACATCACTGGGGCCAAGCTTCCTGACACGCCAGTCACCCAAGTCAATGACTGTTCTCTCTGCTACCGCACGGCAAGTGGTACTGGAACTCCAAGTCTAGGACCAAAAGGCTCCTTAACAGCTTCTATCCCCAAGCCATAAGACTGCTGAGCAATTAATCAAATGGCCACACAGACTATTTACATTGACCCCCCCAAATTACCTCGACTAACCTGTACCCCCGCACATTGACTCGGTACCGGTTCCCCCCTGTATATAGCCTCCTTATTGTTATGTAATTTTCTTGTGTTACCTTTTGATACATTTTTTTTTTTTTTTTTACTTTAGTTTAGTTAGTGAATATTTTCTTAACTCTATTTCTTGAACTGCATTGTTGGTTAAGGGCTTGTAAGTAAGCATTTCACAGTAAGGTCTACACCTGTTGTATTCGGCGCATGTGACAAATAAAATTTGATTTGATTTGAGATAACGTCAGTGTAGTCAGCAGTGCTACAATGGGACCCATGGTGCTAATGAGTGGTTGCCTAGCAACTGCATCTAGGGGTGGGCCACCCAGGGTTTCACAGCAGCACCGTGCCCGGGCAGGGAGGACTTCAGACATAGCTCAACCCATGGATGGATTCCATTCTATTTACTTTACTTTATTTATATACAATTAATAAACGTCTAATAACATTGTTTTATCTATTTAAAGTCTGTTACAGCCTATGTTTAGATTTCCAGTAATTTCAACCAATGAATTGTGTGTTCTGTGTTCACAGTGTATAATTTTGACTCTGTTTTATTAATCGTGTTGTTCTGGCGTTGCACAGCACTGAACATTGTTAAGTCAAATGCATCAGTTCACTTTGCAACAACAGTTTGTCTCCTCTTCTCCACAGTGTCTAGGCCTATATTCTCCACAGTATCTAGGCCTATATTCTCCACAGTGTCTAGGCCTATATTCTCCACAGTGTCTAGGCCTATATTCTCCACAGTATCTAGGCCTATATTCAGCCAAATTGCAGTGCAACAACCTCCAATAGGAAGAACTCAGCTTTGACACACCCCTCTTTTTAGCTACTGCTACTCTCTGTTCATCATATATGCATAGTCACTTATATAACCATACCCACATGTACATACTACCTCAATAAGCCTGACTAACCGGTGTCTGTATATAGCCTCGCTACTCTTATTTTCAAATGTCTTTTTACTGTTGTTTTATTTCTTTACTTTCCTACACACACACACACACACACACATACCTTTTTTTTCGCACTATTGGTTAGAGCCTGTAAGTAAGCATTTCACGGTAAGGTCTACACCTGTTGTATTCGGCGCACGTGACAAATAAACTTTGATTTGATTTGATTTAGATGTGTTGTGTGTTTATTGTGACTATGCAATGAGTATGTGTGGTCTACCTTGCTTCTGTATGTGGAGGGCGGTCTCAGCCCAGCCCAAGGACACACGGAAAGCAGAGGACAGGGTTAAAGGAGAGGAGAGCAGCAGACGAGGTGAGGAGATCAGGGGAAAGAAGGGAGGGGAAGAAAGAGGAGAGGGGAGGAGAGGAGGGAGCAAGGAAAGGTAGAGGATAAAAGGCCGCACTGAGAGATGAGAGAGAAAGGGAGAGAGAGGGAGAGAGAGACAAAGATAGAGGGAGAGCGAGAGAGAGACATAAATAGAGAGACAGAGAGAAAGAAAGAGAGAGAGACAGATTGGAGATTGAGGTCCTACATGCCTGCTCCTATTGAGGATCCATGACTATATTGCTTATTCTACTCAGGCATGTCCCAGCCTACCTCAGCAATGAGGAGCATGCCAATGACTCCTCTCATGTACAGAGAGGCTGAATGTGACCCCTGTGAGTTTAGCTTGTGTGTGTGAACCATATGAATTCAACATTAAACCAGGGCTCTAATCAATGGGAATGAGGATGGATTTCACAGCAACATACTGTGTTGTTATTGTGCTAGTAGGACTCTCACCTGGTTTAACAGACTCACTTAATAGAGTAGAGTCATTGCCTGTGGAAATCATCTCATTGGCAGTCTGAACATTGTTAATGCTTGATGGTATGTTGGCCAACAGAAACTCAACCCTGGTTTTGGGACAGTTCTATAAGTAGTCAGTGGAGTCGTCTTTCACCCTGTAGTTCCCTGTAGCCTTTGTTGTCTCTGATCGATGGCTGGGTCAGACCTTTTATTTACCCTATGACTGCTTAAATCCCATTCTAACCCCTCTAACACTATGGAATGAGTCCAACTCTGGTATGGTACTTTGTCACAGAAAACAAAATACCTGCAGGACAGGAGGTGTAACCTGTTATAGTGTACACACCCAGACCCATAGACCCCACACGCATGTATGCACACAGGCACACACACACACACACACACACACACACACACACACACACACACACACACACACACACACACACACACACACACACACACACACACACACACACACACAGGAATGTTGACATGCAGAGCTAATAACACACTATACAGTTCAACCCCATCCTTTGTGACAGTAAAACCCTGTCATTGTAAGACAACTCCACCCTCTATAGTACACCATCTATTTCTGCAGTGAAACAGAGAGAATATCTGACCCACTTTCAGACCAGTTTACCTCCAATTTACCCCCTAATTATGCTGCTGTTGCTCCCCCCATTCTACAGACATCTGTGTATATGTATGCACAGCACTGAGTGTACAAAACATTAAGAACACCTTCCTTTTGCCCGCTGAACAGCCTCAATTTGTCGGGGCATGGACTTTACAAGGTGTCGAAAGCTGGCCCATGTTGACTCAAATCCCACAGTTGTGTCAAGTTGGCTATGTGTCCTTTGGGTGGTGGACCATTTTTTGATACACATAGAAAACTGTTGAGCATGAAAAACCCAGCAGCGTTGCAGGTCTTGACACAAGCCTTGCACTACCATACCCCGTAGCGCACTTCAGTATTTTGTCTTGCCTGTTCATCCTCTGAATGGCACACATACACAATTCATGTCTCCTCCCCATCATCTACACTGATGGAAGTGGATTTAACAAGTGTTTATGTTTTTACTACAGGATCAGAGAGGAAGGTAAATAGCAGCTGCCACTAGCTAAACACAGGCCTGAAACAGGAGAGGAATCCAGGCAACGTTAGGCAGATATGGAGGATGTGTGTGTGTTTGTGTGTGTGTGTGCTTGTGTGTATGTGTGTGTGCTTGTGTGGATATGTGTTTGTGTGTGACAGGATGGTAAGGGGTGAAGGTGTCAGATGAACAGAATAGCTAGGTCTCTGAATAGTCCCCCCCCCCCCACACACACACACACACACTACAGTAATTGCTTGGGGATCATATAATACCCTCAGTGACTCAGATGACATTTTAAATGTCACACAGACACACACCTACACAAATGCTATATGATGATCTGAGAGAAAGTTTTTTTTTTACTCCTTCACTTTCCTAATTCCTATCCAGCATTGTAATTGGGAAGGAAGAAAGGCTTTCTCAGCTTCTGCCTGCTGTATTGTTTGAGCTAATCTTCTTCATCATGTCTCTGTGTGCTGCTCTCCCTGCCACTCTCCCCAGACCCTGTATGGTAGGCTACTCTGCTCTAGTGATGAATAAGAGATGACATAAATGCAGCTCCAGCTTTTACATGCTGCTGTTCTATTCTGTCTCTCAGTACTCTCATGTCCTGGGTTCAACCTGCCACACCACCACACTGGCTCTGCATCCCACTATGCCACATTTTCTGTAGTAATTAAGTGCATTTTCCGATTTTTTCTGAATTGAGAACTGAGTTAACCCCATGGAAGCATTGAAGAGAACTACAGAGAGAGAGGGAGGTAAGGGGAGAACGAGGAAAGGAACAATATATGTGTGTCAGGTATGACATAAGCTAGTGGCTGTTTTGGTTCTGGTGTGGGCCTATTTTTGAAGTTATACTGCTCTCTTCATGTACAGTGTTTCTTAACAGGACACAACCTGTCATTATCCCTTTTCATAAGGCACTCAACAATATCCTGAGCCAGACCACCACTTCTAACCACTCTGTACCTGCAGGCACAGCCATCCACTGTGGCAACATCCTTTGATTGAATATTCATCTAACTTGAAAACTAGAAACCTTTCTGCGCCCTTACAAAAAAAACAGGTGAAAACTTCACGTGTCTGAAAGCCACATGTATTTTTTCTCACATGAAAAATTCACGTTATTTTCTTTGTAAGGGGCATAGCCAGATATCCAGAGAGAATCCACAGTCTCTCTCCCATTGCCTCTTGGCAGTTACATCTGGGACGCAGCAGGCTAGTAAAGAGAAGACAAGCAGATGCAACAGATATTTAGGTCAGAAGTTGAAAGTGGGCCAAGTGTTTCCATCAGACCCCCTCCCCACCCCTCCCTTGGGTGTCTATCCACTGTGGATTATTCTCTCTTCTGGCCATTAGGGGCTTAATAGAAAGCTGACAGGCTGATGTACGGTACACGTGCACCATATCCTGTACTAGGACCTGGAATGGGCTTGTTTGGCTACAGGTGATTGACTGGACTAGAGCTAGTGCTGTGACTGGAGATGGATCTGGGGCTGCAACCACAAACACAAAGCTTTCTACATCTACATATGGCAGCTGACAGACAGGACAGTCAGTCCTAGTTAATAGAGGGTTTGTAAGTGAATGTTATTGTTATGATAGCTGAAGCCGTCGATGATGAGTTGTTGAGGCTGTCTGGGTGACAGAGTGGAATGTGGCTAATCTTAAAAGAGGGCACGTGGACTCATACACAGGCATGCATGCACACCCTCCAGTGGCCCCAGACGTTTTGACTGAAGCTCACCTCACATACCAGTCACACAGGTACATGAGCGAGGAGAAAAAGGGTAGGAAAAACAAATAAAAACAGAATATGGGGTAAAGACTAAGGAGGGTACAGGCAACAAGGCCTCGGGCAGGTGACAAGGGGGAGAGAGAAAGAGGCGAAAGAGGGATGGGATGTTTAGGAGGGTGATTGAGGTCAGCGATATAGAGGCAGGCAGGGTAGAGGAGATCAGTGTTCTAGTAGATTCAGTTACTTATTCATTAGTTACTGATTCACTATCTTCCCTCAGTCAGAGGCTGAATCAACAGGTTCCTTCTGTAGCCACAACCAGCTGGGCTAGTCTGTCTCTCCCTCTGTCTCTGTCTCTGTCATATGTGTCTCCCTCTCCCTCTCTCTGTCTCTCCCTCTGTCTCTGTCTCTGTGTCTCCCTCTCCCTATGTCTCTCCCTCTCCCTCTGTCTCTGTGTCTCCCTCTCCCTCTGTCTCTGTCTCCCTCTCCCTATGTCTCTGTCTCTCCCTCTCCCTCTGTCTCTGTGTCTCCCTCTGTCTCTGTCTTTGTCTTTCCCTCCCTCTTTCTCTCTCTTCATTTATCTGAGTAAATACAGGCTTGTAATGATCCATGTGAAACCCCAGTGGATCATAAAACACACACACGTCTGGAATCAATATTTAATAACAGGCGAGAAAACTGCCTCACC